>NC_069373.1:66569431-66874545 GCF_021730395.1 Mercenaria mercenaria
CAATTAGTGTATTATCAATTTTATGTAGTGGCTTTATTTCACTCCCGCGACGTCAAACATGTGATAAATGAAGTTACTACACATAAATAAGTTACATCTCACATACTAAGTTGTCGTTCTTCCACTTCCTCTTCAGAATCATTCAATCTTTCAGAGTGTCTTTATATTTTTGAGTGCCCATTTTTTAATTTGGATAGACAAAAATACATTCCAATTAATTACTAGATAACAATTTTCAATGTTTGTTTCAAGGTTCTGATGAAACTCTTCTATTGAAGCTGGCATTATTTACACAAAAAGTTATGTATGTTACTCGGTGAAAAAAAAATTATTCTGTTAACTTGGTGCGTCAGAAATTCTTGATTTATGTCTGTCAGGTATGTATATATCTTCCGTTAAAAACTAAGTAAGATTTTGTAGTATCTGCTATATATTCTTACAGGTATACGCTTTGTTCTATGTACATGTATTTGCATGTAAAGGCGTGCGGCCTTTACAAGGCTGATGCCCATATGGGCCAAGTTCTTGAATAAATCTTGAAAATCACACAGAGTTGTCGTTCCTCCACTTCCTTTTCAGAGCCTTCAATCTTTCACACAGAGTTGTCGTTCTTCCACTTCCTCTTCAGAAGCATTCGATCTTTCACACAGAGTTGTCGTTCTTCCACTTTCTCTTCAGAGCCCGCCCGCTTAGCTCAGTAGGTAGAACGTTGGTCTACGGATCGCAGGGTCGTGAGTTCAATACTCGGGCGGGGCGTATGTTCTCCGTGACTATTTGATAAACGACATTGTGTCTGAAATCATGAAATCCACCTCTGAATCATGCGGGGAAGTTGGCAGTTACTTGCGGAGAACAGGTTTGTACTGGTACAGAATCCAGGAAAACTGGTAAGGTTAACTGTCCGCCGTTACATAATTGAAATACCGTTGAAAAACGGCGTTAAACCCAAAACAAACAAACAAACAACTTCCTCTTCACAGAGTTGTCGTTCTTCCACTTCCTCCTCAGAAGCATTCGATCTTTCTCACAGAATTGTCGTTTTTCCACTTCCTCCTCAGAAGCATTCGATCTTTCTCACAGAGTTGTCGTTCTTCCACTTCCTCTTCAGAAGCTTAGATCTTTCACACAGAGTGGACGTTCTTCCACTTCCTCTTCAGAAGCATTCACTCTTTCATACGGAGTTGTCGTTCTTCCACTTCCTCTTCAGAAGCATTCGATCCTTCATTCACACAGAGTGGTCGTTCTTTCACTTCCAGAATTGTCGTTCTTCCACTTCCTCGTCAGAAGGATTCGATCTTTCTCTCAGAGTTGTCGTTCTTCCACTTTCTCTTCAGAAGCATTCGATCTTTCACACAGAGTTGTCGTTCTTCTACTTCCTCTTCAGACCCTTCAATCTTTCAAACAGAGTTGTCGTTCTTCCATTTCCTCTTCTGAAGCATTCGATCTTTCAAACAGAGTTGTCGTTCTTCCATTTCTGCTTCAGATGAATTCACGATGAATGACGAAGAAGAACATTCTATGTAGAGATCGATGACCGAGGAAAACATTCTGGGTTGAGATTGACATCTTTAAAGTAAACAAGGAATAAAATTTGTTTCGTATACTTATAGTGCTTTGCTTAAGTTACTCACCCGATCCATCAGGGCTGTACACACGGGCTTCTTTGTAGTATTTGTTAGCAGTGTCAGTCCCCGCTATACCAGGATAGTCTTGCTCATCATTAGAATTAGCATTCATTTTAAGCAGAACAAGCATGTTCTTTACAGTGCTCTAAATAAAACAATAACGCAAGGATTAATCATAATCAATAAATCATAGGAAAGCTCAAACAAATGAAATCAGATTAAATAGCAGCGCTATTGAAGGTCAAACAAGTGCACGTGTAACTTTCTCGGAAAGCTTTAACAAAACTTCGTTTGATTTCTCTTCATTCTCATCATATAAAAGCAAAATTCATCCTTTTCAAAAATACTAAGAAAATATATCACTTCAACGAACGAGTTAAGCCTAACATTTTGGTTTTTCACTACTACGTCGTGTGATATTAATTCTATTGATAGAATATAGACTGTGATATATTACAGACTCCGGTACATACCGGATTCAAGCGAATTGAAATTTTTTATCTTTAATGTATATATTTTGTAACCATGGTAATCCTAACTCTAACCTTTATACATATTATACACTAAATGCGTGCGGACATGGAAAACTTTGCGTATTTTTTGCCGTGCGCTCCGACGATAATGATTTTGTGACATGCGCAGAACGACTGCACCAGAGCTGTAATTAGAAACATCGATAGAATTTGGAACAGAAAATGAGTGAACGACAAGACGAATCTGAAAAAAAAATTCTATATTTGAAAGAAAGATGAATTTGATAGAAGAAAAGTCATTACTCTTTTGAAGCTACGAAAGAAGGGAATTAATTGTTAAACAGATCTGAAGAAAATAGAACATGTTTGAGGCATAT
The DNA here is from genome assembly GCF_021730395.1 of Mercenaria mercenaria. Lineage (NCBI taxonomy): Eukaryota > Metazoa > Mollusca > Bivalvia > Venerida > Veneridae > Mercenaria > Mercenaria mercenaria. The sequence goes on from NC_069373.1 coordinate 66,571,907, forward strand.
CATTCAGTCGTTTGAGTCATATATCATTCAGTGGTAATGTCTTGGAAAATGTACTTACACTCTCACTACTTCTAATTCCTCTTTCTTTGCCATCGTACGTAACAACTTTATATTTCTTCAGTGTTCTGAAATCAAATGAGCCGTGCCATGGGAAAACCAACATAGTGGGTGTGCGACCAGCATGGATCCAGACCAGCCTGCGCATCCGCGCAGTCTGGTCAGGATCCATGCTGTTCGCTAACAGTTTCTCCAGTTCCAATAGGCTTTAAAAGCGAACAGCATGGAGCCTGACCAGACTGCGCGGATGCGCAGGCTGGTCTGGATCCATGCTGGTCGCACACCCACTATGTTGGTTTTCCCATGGCACGGCTCAAATGTCGTTCAATATCATGCCTTACTCTAATATTGAGAAATTATGATTATACCACATTTACACTCTTTTCATGCACGTATACGAATGCACGTTCAAAAGTGGAAAAATAAATAGAAGAACTCGAGTTTCTTATAACACGTGATTTATGGACAACAAGCTACTTTATCTTAACATATGCTGAACAAAACAAGACTTCGTTATTTTCAATTCGGTGCAGAAGTTAATTATAATTATCAGGTTTATTCCAAGTTAAAATAAGCATCCAGCGTATTGAATTTGATTTTTTAGCATTTTGAAATTTACTGTCGAACCATAGACTCAGCAATGATTTAAGATAATAAATTTACTGTCAACAGTGATTTAAGATAATAAATTTACTGTCGGACTCAGCAATGATTTAAGATAATAAATTTACTGTCGACAATGCTTTAAGATAATAAATTTACTGTCGAACCAAAGATTCAGCAATGATTTAATATAATAAACTTACTGTCGAACCATAGATTCAGCAATGATTTAAGATAATAAATTTACTGTCGAACCAAAGATCCAGCTATGATTTAATATAACAAACTTACTGTCGAACCATAGATTCAGCAATGATTTAAGATAATAAATTTACTGTCGAACCAAAGATCCAGCAATGATTTAATATAATAAACTTACTGTCGAACCATAGATTCAGCAATGATTTAAGATAATAAATTTCTGTCTAACCAAAGATTCAACAATGATTTAATGTCGAACCATATATTCAGCAATAATTTAATATTATAAATTTACTGTCGAACCATAGATTCACAATGATTTAAAGTCCTGCTCCGTGGCTATTCAAATTCTGTTGTGTGTATGCAACCCATTATTAAAATAGGTAACAGTTAACGGCCACGCGCCACACTTTAGCACGCAAAACCACAGGTATTTTATATAGAATTTTATATAAAATAGACTATATTTTGACAGGCGTCACTGTTCATTGTCAGGATTTTCATGCTTTTTCAGTGACAATTTAAGGTTACAAGGTAGGACTGGAGCAGGTCTTTAAGATAATAAATTTACTGCCGAACCATAGATTCAATAATGATTTAAGAGAATAATTATCTTCATATAACTTGATATTTACTTTGTATTTACACAGTCGCTTAGCGTGAGAATCCATTTCTTGCTGACTTGAACGCCTTCACAGACCTTTTTGTTGAATTTCATGATAGAAACTGTCCATCTGACTGCCTTATCAGTGCTCGTTTCTCCATCTCTTTGAATAGTCCGCGCAAAGGTTGCTTCGACGAAACCTTTATCAAAGATAAATATCGTAGAAAATGTATGTATATATTATCATACGGCATTTATTTTGCACCTATATATTTTTGGATACAAGCATGTGTGGTTAACTTAGCTCAGCTCTCTTTGAACGGATAGCCAGGTTTTCTTTTTTATGATGCCGCCTGTAGAACACGAATACACACGAAGACCTTTTTCCTGGGAAGAACCAATACTGGGGTAGACCCTCAAGAGTATCTCCGAAATGTCTACTATCTGGACCGGGATTCGAACCCTGGACCTCTCAACAGTCATGCGTTCTACCACTCGGCCAACGGTATAAAACACGCAGAAACTGAATATAATTTTAGCCTACCTTTATGTGGAATAAAGAATGTATATTATAACAGTATATTGATCTGCCGTACTGCAATTACTGGATACCATGATACTTCTTTTTTTTTAACCTAGTTTACATAATTATCACGGAAATATTAAGCCTTCTGCACTTTAGGAATGTCATTGAATCTGACCATTGATGAAATGAACGTTGGGTAACACTTTACGTGTCAGAAAGTTTTATTGCGTTTAACAGTACAAGTAAATAGAAGTCAAGTATAAAACAAAAGGTTAGTCTTAGATTAGTGTCTTAAAATCTATTATGTTGAGCTATTTCATTTGTTTTTCAATTCATGTTATAGCAGATATATACTTTAGCGGTGTATTAATTTGTAAACAATCGTTTAAAACTGTTCCTCTCTCGAGCCAAACTGCCTTGATCAGATTGTAGAAATCAACGCTATAGATGAGACAGCTTCCTTCCCTTGAGCGATTCCGGTATAAAAACGTCTTGTGATAATTGTAAATACATTATGTCGCGGTCTCAATTACCTAATGAAAACTCGTATAGAAATTGCTGCATAAATATGGCTTGTTCTGCAAACAAGATGAAGTGGTTTTGAAAAAAAAAGAAGTCCGTCAACTGACCTCATAAAGCAAACTTAATTATGCCCTTTATTTGGACGTAAAGGTAGAATAAAAATAGAACATCAGGCCGCTGTCTTCATTAGTTTAAATTTATTGAATATCTACGAAAAAAAATATCAACGCGAGTTACCACTTTAATATTGTCTTCGACTCGCCTAATACATTGTAAATCTAAATTTAGAGACAAGTCGTTTAATACGAAGTTTAGTTTTTTCATTAATTTTGATTAAGTTGAGAGCACTAAAAATTTTATATTCCAGAACGTTAAAAAGGCCATTTGTCACATTCAATGACTGTCCAGAAGACTCATGCTAATCATGAGGTAATTTGAAAATAGTAAGTACTCAAAATAGTGTTGAACATCCTTAAAGGAGTTTATCACAATATTTTGTGCGCAGCTCAATCGCGCAGCAAGCGATATCCACTGTAAAGTTCAGAATTTGCCGCCGAAAGTGCATAATTGTCGGATATGCAGCGCACTCGCGCAAAGTATATCGTATGTACTGACAATATAGGTCGTGCATCCATATTTTACCTTTAAAAGTGATGGTGTTTTATTGGAGGAGTAGTTGCAGGAAGTGCTCGAATCGAATACATTGTGGACAGCCAATTTGAAAGTAAACTATTTCGTCCAGTAATGATGCAGCCGACTCTAAGTCAAATAAAATTCCAGAAAATCCTCACGTAGATATATCTCCTTCAAGTTCAAATGTGACGTCCTAAAAATGTTGCTATACTTTTTGTGCCCCATCCCGCATTTCACGTAGTAAGACCAGAGTTATGGCCCCTGATAGTCAAATTGTACATAAAGGGTCTAAACATTTGTGTCGCATGTACCTCAAAATTATATGCGGCAAGAGTCATGAAACCATACAAGAATGAAATTCAGCATGCGAAGTTGTGCACCTGTGCTTTTATTTGAGGTTTCACTCAATAAAAACAGATTTATGTCCCTTGACGTGGTCAAATATATACATAAATTGGATGTGGAAGTTTGTGTAGCACGTATCTCAAAAAGTATTTGACCTAGAGGCTTGCAACCTTAAAGGAGCATTATTCCGCATGTGAGTAAGAATATTGGTTAAGGAACTGATAATAACATTGTGCAATTTGTTTTGTAAAAAAAAAAAATGTTCATAATTTTATAGTGGGTGGGGTAATGAAAAAATACTTTTGTGGGTGGAGTGAATATTTTTTAATTTTTCTTAAAAACAAGCACGGGTTGATATTATTTTTTTGGTTTAGATTTTTTTGTCTTAGTTCTGGCTTACATAATATAAAATTTGGAAAAATTCTGTCCGCTAGATTTTTTATATCATTAAGAAATACTTCGTGTTTTTCTCCGTTTCAGATGCTTTCGACATCTGTCAAGAGTAATTTTTGCTGAGTTAATATATCTATATGTTGACATTTTATGCATAGTTATAGTGGTGTTATTAATTCGGATGCATAAACAGTAACATCAGATTAAAACTTCGAATAAATAATTGTTTGCAGTAGTTTTATTATGACATGCATGTACTGTTCTTAGACAAAAATACCGATTTGGTGTTCTTAATAAACTTTGAATATTGAAAAAAGAAGCACGGGTACCTATTATTTTTATTTTTTATTTTAACTTGTCATACATTAATCTATAAATATGCAAAGTTACAAAAAATTCTGTCCGCTAGAAATAATTGTGAAAAACACCTTTAAATCTGTTTATACACTTACAAAACAAGCTATCCTGAATATTTTTAATCTATTACTGAAAGAAGATGCGCGTACATATCTATATTGACAAGAAGTAAGTATCACGCGAAATGGTGATTTTGCAACAAGGATGTCTTGATAACCAGCAAAAATCGGTTGGCGACAACTATATATATAGTGCAGTTATTAGTGTCGCTTAACCTAGTTCTCCATAGCTGAGATATAAATCTGTTATTTTGTTTTACAATCTAAATTTGCTTAAGCCTTTCAGAACTAATACTATTTTACTTTATTAGTTTTAAAAATAAAATAGAAATACAAGTGATCGGTACTTACAAAGAACCAAAAGAACAGCGACGACTCGTACACACATCATGTTCCTGCTCCCAAAGGTATGATTTGAGGAATGGTGCCCTCGAGATTTTATACAGTTTCAGCTACGCAGAAAGATATCAACTGACCGGAAGCAAAAGTCATGACTTCTATCAACCACTTTAACTTCGTGTACTTGTGCTTTTATATAACAAAAGCTTATGCAATATTCTAGCATATTCACTGGTAGAATAAGCATGTGCAACGAAAAAAAATTGAAGGCTGAATAAATTGAGGTTAATTCTTTGAACATTTAAGCATTTGAGCCGTGCCATGAGAAAACCAACATAGTGGGTATGCGACCAGCATGGATCCAGACCAGCCTGCGCATCCGCGCAGTCTGGTCAGGCTCCATGCTGTCCGCTTTTAAAGCCTATTGGAATTGGAGAAACTGTTAGCGAACAGCATGGATCCTGACCAGACTGCGCGGATGCGCAGGCTGGTCTGGATCCATGCTGGTCGCATACCCACTATGTTGGTTTTCCCATGGCGCGGCTCATTTATTTCTTCTCTATTCCTGGCAATCAAGATCTTTCCTTCACTTGGTTGGAAAGCCCAATTTCCAATAGTTTTTGTTGAAATTGATACAATGTATCTTATTAGAAATTAAACAGGTCGATTCTGCGTGCATGCCTGGTATCAGTTCACACATTTTAATATAACAACTGTATGGAGAGTTCCCATATAAATAAGTTATGATCTGCACTATACCCTAGATATTTCAAATGGCAAGCAAACCATATTAAATTATTACATACTCGGTTTTAATTCTACAATTGAGCCGTGCCATGAGAAAACCAACATAGTGGCTTTGCGACCAGCATGGATCCAGACCAGCCTGCGCATCCGCGCAGTCTGGTCAGGATCCATGTTGTTCGCTAATAGTTTCTATAATTGCAATAGACTTTGAAAGCGAACAGCATGGATCCTGACCAGACTGCGCGGATGCGCAGGCTAGTCTAGATCCATGCTGGTCGCAAACGCACTATGTTGGTTTTCTCATGGCGCGGCTAACATTAATTTACAATACTACCGGAAACGTCAATATTGCGCTCGTTCTTGAGCGGAATGCTAAATATTGAGCTCCTAAAGTCGCGCAAAATATTGAGCTCCTAAAGTCGCGCAATATTTCCGCTGTAGGCCTAATACAAAGCTAATAGCCTATAAATATACACAGATGGAGAGTTCCTGTGTGTATTTTTCTCTCTTTCAAGGTTTACTTAACTTTTGATAACTGTAACCATATTTGCACCTCAGCACTATGATCAGTATAGATTATGAGAAGTGTCATGAAAAGATGATTTGTAACCTTGTGCACTTAGCAAAAGCACTCGCCAATAACGTGGTGTTAAATCTAATGAATAATGTTTCGAAAGTTTAAATAAAGTTTAAATAATTATAAAAGTCATTAAAATCATATTTAAAACGTTCAGGGAAGGTTCAGTTAAGATCTTATCTCATTTACGGGTAAATTTCCAAGTGCTTATATGTTAAAGTTAACCAGTAAATGCCAACAAAGGAGTGTCAGTACTTTCCGATGATATTTATTAAAACGTGTTTACAAATATTGAGTTTTCATAATAATTTATGCCTTTGGGAATATTGTTATAAAACGAGCTAAAGACTGAAAAAAAAAAACACGTTTTCACAATAGGCATCAATAAGTCAAACTTTTCACACTTGTGAAACCTAAATATCCGATACCTACATTACTTTATTAGCTTTACTGAAAAGCTCTTCAAATAAAAAGTGAAAAATGGTCCACTGAAGGTAGATTACCATCGCGGCTGATGACTTAGTATATTTTTTTCAATGTTTTTATGAAATGCACATTATATGCCTTAATGAAAAAATAAAACCTAAAACTTGGAAAAAATCCAAATACACAGGACTTTGTTAAACAGATAGAAACAAACCCTGTTAACGTGTACACTGTTATAAAAATACATAAGCCCATTGAAAACTGAAGTAATACATTTCATAACGTATTTACAATATTTCTTTCCGGAATACAATTTTGTAAATTAATTTTATGACATACATGAAGTACAAATTTCTCTGTCTCAGGCAATTTTGTAAGATTTCGTTTCTGTTAGAAATATTAAAAAAAATGATATTAACAAACAGTTATCCTCGGGACAATTCCTCAACTTAGCAAAACTTTAATTCATGCAGAGTTGAGAAATACATCAGATATATTTTAATTTTTGAAACAATGTACACATATGGAACAGTCCTGTGTACAAACTGAACAAGATAGCAAAATCATCCACATAGAATTTTTCGCGACCCCAGCCACGAAAGAGTTTAAGGTGACTCGGGTAGCTGATTCTAGTGTCGTATCACACAAGTGACGAATTAGAAATGTAATGAGCCGCGCCATGAGAAAACCAACATAGTGGGTATGCGACCAGCAAGGATCCAGACCAGCCTGCGCATCCGCGCAGTCTGGTCAGGGTTCATGCTGTTCGCTTTTAAAGCCTATTGGAATTGGAGAAACTATTAGCGAACAGCATGGATCCTGACCAGACTGCGCGGATGCGCAGGCTGGTCTGGATCCATGCTGGTCGCAAAGCCACTATGTTGATTTTCCCATGGCACGGCTCATTTAATTTTGATTTAAAGAAAAAAGCGTCTGTTGTACAATATTTCAGGTATTCTGTTTAACAGACGGAAAATAGTTCAGCCCTGATTGGGAATCGAACCCGTGACCTCTCACACCTAAGGTGGACATTCTACCACGCCGCTTAAAAATCCAGTTGATAAAGCAAGGCACCCTATGAGTGAGCTCTTATACTCTACCATACTTAATACACCAACTCCATTCTAGAATTCCAGGGATTTAAACCTTTGTGGAACGTTCCAATTAATGTGTCATATCTACTTGTGAGATATTTACGTTGGAATGTAACAGAACCTTAACCAGGAGTCGTACCCGGGGCCTCTCACATCTAAGGCGGACACTCTACCGCGTCGCCATAAAGTTAGTTGACATAACAAGGCAGTGTATATTCTCTACCCTACTACATTTTGCATTAGCTAATTTCCTTTTAAATATTTAGAAAATAATATAAAAATGCTCATATATCTTCGGGGCACATTTCTAAACCTAACAAACGTGACAAAACTTAAATTCATGCATATTTGTCATTCAATTTCTAGTTGAAAAGAGCATGAACTATATTTAACTTGTAAAATCATGTACATGTGAAGAAAGGTCCTATGTATCTGGGTCTAAATATGTTTTAGAAACACTGAGTATGCAAACTTTAAAAAACAAGATTTGAGCCGTGCCATGAGAAAACCAACATAGTGGGTTTGCGACCAGCATGGATCCAGACCAGCCTGCGCATCCGCGCAGTCTGGTCAGGCTCCATGCTGTTCGCTTATAAAGCCTATTGGAATTGGAGAAACTGTTAGCGAACAGCATGGATCCTGACCAGACTGCGCGGATGCGCAGGCTGGTCTGGATCCATGCTGGTCGCAAAGCCACTATGTTGGTTTTCCCATGGCACGGCTCATTTACATTACATGTCAAACATTAAGTGAAAACTAATACATATGGCCGTTTTAATTTCAGTTTGTATACTGCATAGTATTCTCAAATGGCAATACGTGTTTTCGCAGTTCCTAACTTCTACCCACAGTAAATAATTTAATCTATAAAGAAGATCCATTGGAAGCATAGAATGTAACCATGCAAAATGAAAGTAGACTCGGTTTGATTGGGTCTGTCTGAGAGGTGTTCGAAAATGCAACACCACACGCCCTACTCCCCCACCAGTATCAGCTTAAACTGAATTTTATTACATAGATATTGAATGGACGCCATGAAGCGAAATGATCAGAGAATATAACAACACTGAACTCAAGCACGGGGAAACTTTTTATGGCCGCCACACGGCACATAAATATTTCGGTTGTGATAGTTACTAAAATATTTTAGAAGATCCTTTGGAAGCACAGAATGCACAGAATGGTAGCAGACTCGGTTTGATTAAGTCTGTTCATGAGAGGTAATGGAAAGAGCAACACCCCTCACGCACCCTAACATCGGCATAAGTGGGACTCTATTACCTTTTAAATATTTTCATTATTCTGATAACATTGCAATTATCTTCTTTGTGTAATGATAAAATCAATAGATGAGTTGCCAACTGTGCAAAGTTTTGTAATACAATATGGATTTAGCCTTACATAAGTTTTTACGGCAGGTTTTGTGGGAAGATGGTGCGTCTGCAACTGGGACTTTTTGTCAACAATGTACTGTTTTAGAAAAATCTTTTAAGGCATACCAAGCAAAATAATAGCAGGTATCGAGCCTGTTCATAGGAGGTTTCGAAATGTGCAACACCCTTCAGGCCCCTTTGCAACGGCTTAAAACAGATACACTGAATGTACACTATGATCTCAAAATGATAGAAAATATAACAAAACTAAAACCGGGAAAGTCCCGTATATGACCATGGCTTATTGTTTCAGTGGGGTAGACGTGTTTAAAGGAGGACACATTTTGCAGTGGTAAGTGTGTTTATTATATACAAATTTTCAAACGATAACGCCCAGTCGGTGGCCATATAATTTATCTTCACTCGGCTTGTGGTCTTACATGTTTATCATTGTTTGTTAAAAAGTTATTGAAGGTACAATGCCAGTTTATAGTGACGAAAAAATCGTAGCCGTGCATGAAAATGTAATTCCTGTACAAAACGAACTCTTTACGGGATGTTTATAATTGATTTGTACATATACATAAATTTATACTCTAATTAGAGATTTTTTTCTGCTACTTCTAAAACCTTCCATTGCAAAAATATTTTGGTACAAGCAACATTTTGTTGTTTGATGTTGTATACACGACAATTTTGTTGTTTAATTGTTTTACCGAGATGTCCTCTTGAAGTTTTCAATCCAATATAAAGATTGGCAATTTAAATTTTTTAAAAGTGATATATATACCAGAAATATATGTTTTCCTACAATATATGTACAATTAACAACATAAAAATGTCAGTTTATAAAAGTTTTCAGATGGAACAGCTGTTTAATTTCATTCTAATTATATCACTAATATTATTCATTGTTTGTGCATTAATAACATATCTTCATACTGGTATAATGAAACATATACTTTCTTTCGCGTTTTTGTGCGGAACCTACATAAGTCTTGTAGTCCTACCTAGGGACAAATATTTGCCTGTAAATGACACTGATGCGTTCAATCATTTTAGATCTTACTATGTAGCCATCACGCAATATTGCATTCTTCTTCTTCCTTCTTGTCATTATTTTTATTGTTATTGTATGATTTTCATTATTAGATTAGTATATTTACTCAGCACCCGTCCATTATGAACAAGTTTATATAAAGAAGCAGGCACTCCGAGTGCCAAATTCATCCTCTTTCAGTACAGACACAAAGCGGTCTGACAAAGCGAAGAAAGTCCCAGTAATAGAAAGAGAGAAATCGTTTAGAAACAGACATTTCTGGCTTACTGAACTTAGCTTTTTTTAATCATTAATGTGCTTAGTTTACAACATCAATCCACACGTAGCACTATTTCATTGGAAGAACCAATGCACACCTCATACCTAGGTGGTCTACTCTAAACAGCATCTCATAAATGTCAAGTGATTGACTGGTATTTGAACCCTGGACCTCTGGATTGAAAGTCAAGCGTGTCATAAATATAATTTATTTCACCAACATATTCATTACCAGGCCAGATTGTAATATAATAATTAACGGACTTTTGCTGTAGATTATCAAAATGATGTAAGTTTCAAATTTACAAATCAATTTCATTAACTGTTTCCTTTTTAATTCTCAAGTCCATGAACATTGGTGAATGTGTTTTTATTAAATATATTTCCTTCCTTTTTAGAAGTATTTTCTTGGAGTAACTAAAGAAATCAAATGTGAGTCCATTGCAGGATGTACAATTTTGACATTTCTTTAGGGAAGGTGCATTGTACCTTAGTCCTCAAAGTAATCTGCAATTTTATTTAGGTTCTGTCTATCATTTGTACTTAACGAACTCGTGCGTATCATGAATATGAACTTTGACCTTTTATTGTGACCTTAATCTTGAAACCAGGCATATCAAAACTTGCACTCTGCACGTTGTCTCGATGTGGTGAAAATTCTTTTTTAGTCACCAGGTCAGTATGTCCTTGACCTTTGATCGACTGAAAACAAAAACATACAGGATCCTTCCAAAGCGGTGCTCAGTCGAAATGTTAAAATTTGAAAGCTACACCAATTATACTTTGTTACTTACAGACAATGTTGAAGGACGGACAGACGGACGGATAATTATCAAAAACTTTCATAGTATGAGAGATATTTGACTTTATCAAAAATTTTAACAAAAAATCGAAGTTAAAAATGGGCATGACTGTGTCAGATTTCAAATAAGAGTTATTGGGATTGTTTCTCCTTGTATAGACTTTGATAGTGAATAACTATTTTAAATTTCAAGTGAAAAGCTTTCACAGTAATAGAGATATTTCACTTTAAATAAAAAATATAAACAAAAAATTCGAAGCTAAAAAGGGGCATAACTAAGTTAAATCTTCCTCATCGAAATCAAACTTTCTTGATGGATATAAGGAAAACGTTATTGTCTTTTTAATTTTTTCATATGGTACCTAGAAACAAGACATACAACGGCTGCAGATTGGTGTCATCAAAACTTTTTAAATGTCTGCTTCCCCAGGCGACAGTAGTTAACTGATCTTCAACATGTTCGATATGAGGAATTAAAAATGTACGAAAAGTCTAGAGAAATGCATAATATTTCTGTTGCTTTCACTAGTATCGGTGAGAATCACGTTAGATTTAGTGTAATCAAAGAACTGTAAAATATTCATTTTTATTGCTCTTTGGTATTATATATATCACTTTTAAATATTTCTAATTGCCAATCTTTATATTGGATTGAAAAACTTACAGAAGACCTCTCGGTAGAACAATCAAACAACAAAATTGTCGTGTATACAACATCAAACAACAAAATGTTGCTTGTACCAAAATATTTTTGCAATGGAAGGTTTTATAAGTAGCAAATAAAAATCTTAAATTAGAGTATAAATTTATGTATATGTACAAATCAATAAACATCCCGTAAGGAGTTCGTTTTGTACAGGAATTATATTTTCATGCACGGCTACGATTTTTTTCGTCACTATAAACTGGCATTGTACCTTCAATAACTTTTTAACAAACAACGATAAACATGTAAGACCAAAAGCCGAGTGAAGATAAATTATATGGCCACCGATTGGGCGTTATCGTTTGAAAATTTGTATATAATAAACACACTTACCACTGCAAAATGTGTCCCCTGTTAGGTCAAAAAGTAAACTAATAACGCCATTTTGAACTGCAAACAGCATTTTCCTCGCCTAAAAAGCAGCAAAATGCAAATCACGACCACCCCCTGTTAATATATAATAAGTTATTTTGAATGTTATCTATATATGTTGAAATGAAAATATGCAATAAAATATGATTAAACCGAAATTGTTAAAAGCCTCAGATGCGTAATGTGTCGAGAAGGAAAAACGTTGAAATATGTTAAAAATTGTAATTTTGGTCATTTTCTATGTAACAGGAAATAGACTCGAATCCTTGTTACTGCTGTAATTCAAAACATTTAGGGCGGCTTCAGAATGGCAGTGAACCATGTCGATATATTGCTGGTATGTTTGTTCAATAAATAGTACATATTGCATAGCCGACGGATTTTCAGGAAACCGACGCCATACGTCTAAAGGAGGTCTCATTACGAAATTTGAACTGCTTAGATACTTCTGTACTCTGCGCCGAGCAAAGATTTGATCAGCTTAGGTCATTGTCGGGGTCCTTATTGAATACAATATGAAATTAGTTATAGCAATTTATGCATTATGTGCTAACGACAGACGGTGAACTCTGTTGAAAATCGCAGTTTATATCATTTTCCAGGTGTCCGTAAATGGGCATGAAGCCTTGTTACTGCTGTAATTAAAAGCGTCCAGAAGGTTGAGGATGCACTGAACCATGTGCCATGTGGGTATATTGTTCCTAGATCTATGTACATGTATATCAAAAAGAGAGCACGTATTACATTGCCGACGGATTTTCAGGACGCCGATGGCAAACGTCCAAAGAAGGCCCCATTAGAAAATTGGAACATGTTTTGGTGCTAAGATACTGCTGTATTCTGCGCCGAAACGATGGACTCCAGCCAAGATTTGGTTCCCTAAGCTCATCGTTGGAGCCAATATGAAATATAAAATAAAATTAGTTTTAGCAATTTATGCATTATGTTTCTGAAATCTGTTGAAATTCGTAATTTTAAGCATTTTTCGGGTGTCCGTAAATGGGCTCTAATCCTTGTTACTGTTGTAATTCACAGCATTCAGGAGGGTTTGATGATGCATTGAACCTTGTGGGTATATTGCTAGTATGTTTGTTCAAAAAATAGGTATATATAACAATGTCGCCGGTTTTTCAGGGTGCCGACGCAATCGTCTAAAGAAGATTCCATTACGAAATTTGAACACGTTTTTAGCTCGACTATTCATAGCGGGATGCGTCCGCGTCCCGATTTGGATAAGTTTTTGTATGTAAGCTGGTATCTCAGCAACCACTTGCGGGAATGGATTGAAACTTCACACACTTATTCACTGTGATAAACTGACTTAAATTGCACAGGTTCCATAACTCTATTTTGCTTTTTTACAAAATTATGCCCCTTTTTCGACTTAGAATTTTTTGGTTAAGGTTTTGTATGCAAGCTGGTATCTCAGTACTCACTAATGGGAATGGATTGAAACTTCACACACTTGTTCACTGTCATGATCTGACATGCACAAATCAGGTCCCATAACTTTATTTCACTTTTTTACAAAATTATGCCCCTTTCTCAACATAGAAATTTTTTGTTAAGTTTTTGTATGTAAGCTGGTATCTCAGTATCCACTAATGGGAAAGGACTGAAACTTCACACACTTCTTCACTGTCATGATATGACATGCAGTGTAAAGGGTCAATAACTCAACTTTGCATTTTACAAAATTATGCCCCTTTTTCAACTTAGGAGTTTTGGGTTAAATTCTTATAATGGAAATGGATTGAAACTTCACACACTTGTCCACTGTCTTTAGCTGATAAGCACTATGCAGGTTCCATATAACCCTATTTTACTTTTTTACTAAATTATGCCCCTTTTTCGACTTTCGTATTCATTCAAGTGACAAGGCTGTTGAATAGTCGAGCGTTGCTGTCCTCCGACAGCTCTTGTTTTTGCCGTATTCGGCGCCGAAACGATGGACTTAGCCAAGATTTTGATGACCTTACGTCATTGTTGGTGTCTTTTATTCAACCATGTGGATATATTGTTGGTGTCTATAACAATGGCGACGGATTTTCGGGATACCGACGGCATACGTCAAAAGAAGGTCTCATTACGAAATTGAAACTGTACTGCTGTATTCTACGACACAACGATAGACTCGAGCCATGATTTGGTCACCTTAGGTCATTGTTGGAGTCTTTATGAGTTGCAAAATGAAATTAGTTTTAGCCATCTATGCATTATGTGCCGACTATGAACGGTGAAATCTGTTGAATATCGTGATTTTAAGCATTTTTCATGTGTCCGAAAATGGGCTTGAATCCTTGTTACTGCTGTAACTAAAAGCGCGGAGGAGGGCTTGAGAATGCATTCAACCATGTGGATATACTGTTGGTATGTATGTCTAAAAGACAGTACAAATTACATTGCCGACGGATTTTCAGGATACCCACAGGAATACATCCAAAAGACGCCTCAATACAAAATTGGAACATGTTTGATGCTTAGATACTACTTTATCCTGTCACTTGCAGTATTTTCGACTCGATATCAGGGTGCCGTATATCTTTTTTGATATACCGTCAGTTGACACGTGACCAGTGATATACGGTCAGTTGATCATGTGACTTATTATTCTCTATGTATTCAGCGCCGAAATGATGTACTTGAGCCAAGATATGGTCACCTTAGTCATCGTTGGTGATGTCTTTATGATATATTAAATGAAATTCGCTTTATAAATTACGCGCCGACGAAGATCGGTGAAATGTGTTGAAAATCTTAATTTTTGTCAATTTTCAGGGTTCCTTAAGTGGGCTGAATCCTCGTTACTGCTGTAATCTATGGCGATAAGGAGGCTGCCTAGAATAATGTGGATATATAATTGGTATGTATGTCCAAAAGATATCATACATATTTTAGTGCTTAGATATTTATGTATTCTGCTAAGAAACGACAAAATGAAATTAGTTTTAGCAATTTATGCATAATGTGCCGACGAAGAGGGTGAAGTCTATTGAAAATCGTAATATTTAGCATTTTTAGTTGTCTGAAAATGGGCTCTAATCCTTGTTACTACTGTAAGTCACAGCATTCTGGAGGCTTTACGATGCAATGAACCATGTGAATATATTGGCGGCATGTTTTTATTTTTCAAAAAGTACTAGGTATAACAATGGCAACGGATTTTCGTGATACCGGCGGCATACGTCCAAAAGAGGGTCTCATTACGAAATTGGAACATGTCTTTGTACCAAGATACTAGTGCTAATTCTGCGACGCAATGATGGACTCAAGCAAATGTTTGGTAACCTTAGTTAATCGTTAGAGCCTTTATGAAATGCAAACATGAATTTGTTTTAGCAATTTATCCATTATGTGCCGACGACAAATGCTGAAATCTGTTGAAAATTGTAATCTTAAGCATTTGCCGGGAGTCCGAAAATGGGCTAGAATCCTTACTACTGCTGTAATTCCGAGTATTCATGAGGGCATGAGGATGCATTGAACCATGTTGTTATATTGCTGGTATATATATCCTGTTAAAAGTACATGTAACATTGCCGACGAATTTTCAGGATGCCGGTGGCATACGTCCAAAGAAGGCATCATTACGAGTATGAACATGCTTTGGTGCTTTCATACTGCTGTATCATACGCTGAAACGATAGACTCGAGCCAGGGTTTTGTCATCTTAGGTCATCTTTTGTGTCTATTTGAGATACAAAATGAAAACAGTTTTAGCAATATATGCATTCGGGCCAACGACGAACTGTGAAAAATCTGTTGAAATCGTAATTTTTAGCATTTTTTAAAGTGTCCGAAAATGACCTCGTATCCTTGCTACTGCTTAAATGCACATCGTTAAACTGTGTGGTGGGGTGCAGCATCTTCAGGAATCATTGAACCATGTTGTTATTTTGCTGGTATGTTTGTTCAATAAAAAGTACATATTCCGACGGATTTTCAAGATGCCGGGGGCTAAGTACAAAGAAGACCTCATTACAAAAATGTTTTGGCGCTCAGTCACTGAGCACTGTGTTCTTCGCCGAAACGAGACATGATTTCGTCCGCTTAGGTCATCGTCGAGGACTTTAAGCTATTAATGCATTATGACCAACGAAGCAGCTTTCTAGTACAATAAGTTAACAGCATACTTCATGTCTTCTTGCGGTTTCAATGTTGTCTGATTTTTCTAGGACATTCGTTCTAACAAGAAACACATAATATTCCAAAGTTTATCACAAATAGCGATGCCGTGCCATCATAAAGACAACAAATACTTTTAATTTGATACCAAATATATGAACGAGTAATGCAACCCATACTTCTGAGCTTATCCATCACTTTCTGGTCTGAAATTTAGACTAAACCAGTTGATTTGTTTAGGTTTTTTATTTGGTTCAACGTCACACCGACACAGTATAGGCCATATTGCGTCGTTGCAGCTTTTGGCGACAGATGAAATCCTCAGGTGCCGCTCGTGATATTTTCAAGCACGGGCAGCCACCTGGATAGAACCACTGTTATTCTGTAAGCAAGCCTGATGGCTTCATCGCATGAAAGAATTCTACATAAACCCACCTACAGTATTAAGTGTCAAGCTATTCGAAGCTAGCGATTTAACCACCCAGCCAACGGAGGCTCCAGGCATCGCTAAAATTGCATAGAATGTAATGAGTTTTTGAACGATAGTGCTTTCAGATAAATAGCTCAGCCAAATTCCAGTGTTTACCCAGAATGAACAGTGGACGTTTACCGAAAATTTAACATTGCTGAATATGGACCCTATGTCAATGGGGTTTGTTAATTGTCTATCCAGCAAATATTCATGTCAAGACGTATCATGTGATGGAAGTTTGTATCAAATCCTACATGTATACAAGCTGAAACCTACTTCAGATATACTGTAAAATCACAACTATTCCTTTAATTTGTGCCAGTCGGAATCCACATAATTAAAGTCTTGTGAACAAATCAAATTCTTATCATTTTACTTTCAGAAGTTGGAATCCACAATTTCATTTCTCCACAAAATTACAATTCTGGCCAGTACCACAAAATTAAACCCTTACCCTGATAAATTTCTGTCTACCTTTCAATTTGGACAGTACCATTGACTGTAAAAAGGGGTGCTTACTATAAAGATACTGACTGAATGGCGAACAGTGCAGATCTTGATCAGACTGCAAAGGCAGAATCAATTGTGTCCAGCATGATAAGGGTTAATGATGACGAAATCAAATGATTTCAGTGTACGAAGTAAAAACAGAAAAACGAACACAGACCTGTTAGCATTATCACACTTCCAAGTGACAAATTGTTTATATATAACAAGGCAGTGTGAAAGACAGCTACATCCCCCGCCGCTGTTATGGATAGTGAATTAGTGGAAGCATTGACTGTTAAGTATATTTTATAGTCCATGTATGAGGAAATCAATGAATTTGAAAATACTTCAAGGGGTTTATGAGATACAGAGCAGACACAAAATGGAAGGCTCAAACCTTTTATCTCGAGTTGTGACCTTGACCTTGAGCCAACATTGCTGACTCATGAGTTCTGCACATCGCCTTGATTGGGTGATCATTTGACCAATTTCATGAAAATCCTTTAAGGGGTTTAGGAGATAAAGAGCTCAAACATTTGACCTCGAGTTGTGACCTTGACCTTGAGTCAACATGGCTGACACATGAGTTCTGAACATCATCTTGATGAGGTGATCATTTGACTAAAGTTTCATGAAAATCCTTCAAGTGGTTTAGGAGATACAGAGCTGACACAAAATGGAAGGCTCAAACCTTTGACCTAGAGTTGTGACCTTGACCTTGCGCCAACATGACCGACTCACGAGTTCTACACATCGTCTTAATAGGTGAATCATTTCACTTGAGTATCATGATAATCCTTAAAAGGGTTTAGGAGATACAGAGCGGACATGAAATGAAAAGCTCAAACATTTGACCTCAAGTTGTGACCTCGACCTTGAGTCAACATGGCTGACTCATGAGTTACGCACATCATCTTCATGAGGTGATTATTTTACTCAAGTATCATAAAAATCCTTCAAGAGGGTTTAAGAGATACAGAGCGAACACTAAATGAAAGGCTCAAACATTTGACATTGCATTGTGACCTTGACCTTGAGCAGACATGGCTGACTCGTGTTCTGCACATCATCTTGATGAGGTGATCACTTATCCCAAGTTTCTTGAAAATCCTTTAAGGGGTTTAGGAGATACAGAGAGGGCACAAAATGTTACAGACAAAGGACGGACGGAGACCACTCCTATACTCCCCACCCCCACCCCCACCACTTGTGGCGGGGGATTAATTTAAGAAATCTAAAGACTAAACTACAATTTACTTTTAAAATAATTTATTTCATGTTTACTTTTACATCAAGTCATTACTTACAAATCAATTTTGCCTCTTAATTGCAAATCATAATGTGAAAGTAAAACATGACCATACCAAGTCTACTGTATCAATGTTCTAAATAAAAATCTTGCTTTTTCCATATTAAGTATTTCATAGTATTCTATCTGCTGCAAGACAAAACTAAACATTCATTGATAACACTGACAAAAATTAAAACAATCATTTGTTTGTTAAATTAAAAAAAAAAATCTTTAAATGCTCTTGTTCTGCCAATGCTGCCAAATTATCCAAATAAAAAATAATAACAAGAGGACCATGATGGTCCTGAATCGCTCACCTATCCCCACATGACCCAGTGTTGAACCGAGTATGATGTCGTTATTTCTATTATTTGACATAGTGACCTAGATTTTGAGCACATGTGACCTAGATATCATCAAGATAAAAAATTCTGACCAATTTTCATGAAGATCCATTG
This sequence comes from Mercenaria mercenaria, assembly GCF_021730395.1. Taxonomy (NCBI): domain Eukaryota; kingdom Metazoa; phylum Mollusca; class Bivalvia; order Venerida; family Veneridae; genus Mercenaria; species Mercenaria mercenaria. Next base: position 66,590,796 of record NC_069373.1, read on the forward strand.
AAAAATATGACCTCTAGAGAGGTAACAAGGTTTTTCTATTATTTGTCCTAATGACCTAGTTTTTGAAGGCACGTGACCCACTTCTGAACTTGACCTAGATATCATCAAGGTGAACATTCCCACCAATTTTCATTAAGATCTCATGAAAAATATGGCCTCTAGAGAGGTCACAAGGTTTTTCTATTTTTCGACCTACTGACCTAGTTTTTGAAGGCACATGACCAAGTTATGAACTTGACCTAGATATCATCAAGGTGAACACTCTCACCAATTTTCATGAAGATCCATTGAGAAATATGGCCTCTAGAGACATCACAAGGTTTTTCTATTTTTAGACCTACTGACCTAGTTTTTGACCGCATGTGACCCAGTTTTGAACCTGACCTAGATATCCTCAAGTTGAACATTCTGATCAATTTTCATGAAGACCTCTTGAAAAATATGGCCTCTAGAGAGGTCACACGGTTTTTCTATTTTTAGATCTACTGACCTAGTTATTGACTGCACCTGACCCAGTTTCGAACTTGCCCTAGATATCATCAAAATGAACATTCTGACCAATTTTCATGAAGATCCATTGAGAAATATGGCCCTTAGAGAGGTCACAAGGTTTTTCTATTTTTAGACCTACTGACCTAGTTTTTGATCCCATGTGACCCAGTTTCGAACCTGACCTAGATATCATCAATGTGAACATTCTGACCAATTTTCATGAAGATCCATTGAGAAATTTGGCCTCTAGAGAGGTCACAAGGTTTTTCTATTTTTAGACCTACTGACCTAGTTTTTGACCCCACGTGACCCTGTTTCGAACCTGACCTAGATATCATCAAGGTGAACACTCTGACCAATTTTCATGAAGATCTCATGAAAAATATGGCCTCTAGAGAGGTCAAAAGGTTTTTCTATTTTTAGACCTACTGACCTAGTTTTTGAACGCACGTAACCCAGTTTCGAACCTGACCTAGATATCATCAAGATGAACACTCTGACCAACTTTCATAAAGATCCCATGAAAAATGTGACACTTTGTGACAGGTGAGCTAAAAACATGTACTACGTAAAAGATCTTTATCAAAGATTTCTGATTATACTTATTTGCTTAAGCCAGTTATGTTTGTTTCAGTTAAATCAACACAATTATCAATGATTTCACTCTAGGTTTGATTATTAACAACAAACCATTTAAAGATACCGAGATAAGAAGTTATTAAAATCAATTTTTGCATATTTTTTAAAGCACTGTATCAAATAAAAGCACTTAACAGCCAGAGCTGCTGGAGTTTGTAAATCTACTGACTCAACCTTTAGAAGTTCAGAACTCATCTCACAGACCAACTAAAACTTAGTTGTTCTTTCTCCATCAAAAACTAATAAAAGCTCAGTCTACATCATGTGTTCAAGGTTACAAAGCTTGGTGTGGGGACCAGTCACAAATTTCCAGCAGATGACTGGTTGATTATGAGCTCAGATTTGAAATTGACCAATGACAAAGCTGAATTCTTGGACTGGTCTCCATCTTAAAACCCTAAACATTGTATCCATCACCATGCAATAGTATGGCCCATTGTCACAAAGACGGTTCTAAACTGTAACATATGATAAATAAAATCACTTATTAACACAATTTCTCACTTTTGGATAAAAAAAAGTCAAGCCGGATTTTGCAGTACTTAAAAGGTTTGCGTATACATGATATATTATGACACCTGCAATGATAACTCAAATTTTTTGTCAGTTAACTAAAACATCAACAGTTACTTTTCCTTTTTCTGTTTCTATAACAAACCATTCCTCTGGAACAACTATAACATAACTTTGCTCAGGATCAACCATACAACAGTTTCCCAAACAGAACTCCAATTTTTATTCTAGTACTTTACAGAGTCAATATAGAGAATGTGATTTGACACTTGTACTGATATACATGTATGTAATAGATTCTATTACCATACTTATTTCAGCATCTGATGTATCAAAATTCAGAACATCAAAACTATTTAAAAAAATTCTAACATGTTGAATGTGCCTGTAAAAACATACATACCCACTTTAAAGTGTAAATCAATCTGTAGCAAGCTTCAAGTTTTCAGACAACTGCAGCACTCACTGTTATGAATAGGGATGTACTACATGATTGTACGCATACATATATATAACAACATCTCTACTATTAGCAAGATTTAGTCTTCCAATACGCCTTCTTTTGCGTATCACACCAACCTTATTCTTACTGTACACTGTTACAGTTATTTTTGTTGCTATTTTTTGTGCGTTTATACAGGTATAAACCACACTGGGACGTCTTGCATATCCGTAATTTACAATTAGTCCCAATGTGATTTATACCCCTATAAACTCACAAAAACAGCATTCAATTTTTATGTCTAGATTTTTTACAGTAGCTTGCTACAAAAGGAGTGGTTTGCTTTCTATTTGTATCAGAAAATAAAATTGTCTGAATATAAAACTTTTCAACATCTAAATAGAATAGTCAAAAAGATCTGCCCACGTTCAATTTGAAATTTGTCTTCCGATAAAAATACTGTCCCTGGTTTTTATCTAAAATATTGTTAAATCCAGAGAAAAAAATCATTCAACCGAGTCGATTCAATTTTGATCTTTACCATCAGAAACCTTGTTCTTTTTGAAATTCTGGTGTCCAATTTTGGAAGGATTTCTTGAACGATGCATTTTGCTAATGCTTTGTGAAAGACATCAGATTACGCGTGCAATTTCCAGGAAAAATCTGTCCATGATATTATGACACCAATGTTGTTAATACTGAAACAAACACTTTTTTCTTTCCAAGTGAATGTAAATATTTCTATTTATACAACAATTTTCAATTAATTCTCAAATGCCAAATGGCTTCCTTTTTATGTTTTAAAGTTTTCCTCCTAGCATTTAACAATCTCAAGGTATGATCCTCCATTTCTTTGCCTGTTCTGTGAGTCTCCTTTTATTTATTTTACACCACAGTTTTCTTATTCTTGTTCCATAGGTTCACTTTCGTCTGTTGTTTCTTTCTGTTCAACTACTGTTTCTTTATTTTCTGGAGCTGTGTCAGTGTCCATGAGTTCAGCACCAGAGTTGCTATCTTCTGTTTGTTCAACAGCACCATCACCTTCCTGTTTTTGAGGTTCTTTGTTGATTTTTGCATCACCTACAGAAGGAGTACTAGTTTCTGCGGTGTCCAAGACTGTTTTTGATGGAACACTATGTTCAGATGTGTTTTCTGAAGAGCTTTCACAATCTGGTTTTGCCATTTTCTGTAAGCTGTCTTCTGATTGGTTTTGTTCTATTGCAGCTTCCTGTGTTGTCGCTTTTGATTGGCTGTCTTCAGAGACAGGGACATTTCCTTCAGGCTGCTGTTGAACTGCATTAGTTGACTTTTCGATTTTATCGCCTTCTTCACGACAACTTTCAGACTTTGCATCTAAAAGAATAACAAAACAAAAACTGTTTAAAAACAGATCACTTACATGCCTTAATATATTTTTCTGACCTCGTATGTAAGCATAAAATGGTGTTCACATGTTTTTAATTATTATGTCTCCTCTATGAAGTGGAGGAGACATATTGATGTGGTGCTGCCCACCTGTTTGTCTGTCCTTCCATATGTCACAAAGTTTGTCCACACAACTCCTCTGACATCACTGAAACAATGAGAAAGATGATTGCCAAGCCTAAGCCTGCATATCATTGACATTTTCTGGTTCAATGATTTTCAGCAGAGTTACTGTCTTTGATTTGTCAGATTTGAGGTTTTGGCCACTTCTTTTACATTACTGGGCAGATTTCCACCAAACCTTACACGAGTTCTCAGTCACTCTGAGTGCCAGGCAAACTAATACATATCATCAATATAATCCAGTTCAGTGATTCTCAGCAGAGTTATAGCCCCACATATGTCATATTTTACATTATCGAGGCAACTGCTATGATGTAACAAAGAGGAATTACACCAAACTTCATTAAAGTGATTACTGCCAAGCCTAGTTGTGCATATAAAGCTGCAGTTTTGTTTTAAAATTTGTTTTCCGCAGAGTTATGGCTCTTTTTCATCAAATTTTATGATGTTTATATAATTGGGCAGATTTCCATCAAACCATACAGGAGTTACCAGCCGCTCTGAGTGCCAAACCTAGTGATTTTCCCTAGGTTATGGCCATTAATTTGTAGCATTCTGCAATTTCTGCATGGTAAATAGTGGGAGACATACATTTCCTATTAAATCAATCTCTAGTTTCTGATTTTCTTTCATTTCAAGGGAAGAAAATTTAGCCTGCTAAAAACTCAGTTAAGTCCAACAGCTATGTATGAACTAGAACACTCCAGTGTCAAATACCTGAAACATTTCCTGATGACTCTGTTTGTTCACATGTTGCAATTCCCTGGACCTGAGATGAATCTACAGTTGAATCTTGAACCCGGCTTTCATCTACAGCTGGTCCCTGTGTTTTTGGTTCTTTTTCACCACTGTCTGGTACCTGGATATCAACCTTAAGCTGGAAAATACAATGTTTGATTATAAAAGTATCAATCTCAGTGGTGTCAGACCTTAAAAGAAATATTTACTACTTTTTGATGTCTGTAACTTTAAGTAATTGTGCTGCTATCTGTTACTCTTATTATGAATATACTGTATACAGATTTTTTCTTTACATGAATCATCAGTTCAGAAAAGAATTTATGAGTATATTTTCCTACAAAAGCCTAAAATTTGTTTTAAACAATGCAGTCTGAAAGACAGCTAAATCCCCCGCCACTGCTATGGATAGTGAAAGGGTAAACCTTTGATTTTAGCTGTGACCTTGACCTTGAACTGACATGGCTGACTCATGAATTCTGCACAACGTCTTGATGAGGTGATCATTTGACCAAAGTTTCATGAAAATCCTTCAAGGGGTTTAGGAGATACAGAGCTGAAACCTTTGACCTTCAGTTGTGACCTTGACCTTGAGTTGACATGGCTGACTCTGAGTTCTTGATGAGGTGATCATTTGACCCAAGTTTGATGAAAATCCTTCAAGGGGTTAAGGAGATACAGAGTGGACACCAAATGGAAGGCTCAAACCTTCGACCCTTAGTTGTGACCTTGACCTTGAGCTGGCATGGTTGACTCATAATTTCTGCACATCGTTCTGATAAGGTTATCATTTGACCCAAGTTTTATAAAATTCCTTCAAGGGGTTTAGGAGATATAGAGCGGACAAGAAATGGAAGGCTCAAACCTTTGACCTTCAGTTGTGACCTTGACCTTGAGCCGACATGGCTGACTCATAAATTCTGCACATCGCCTTGATGAGGTGATCGTTTGACCCAAGTTTGATGAAAATCCTTCAAGGGGTTTAGGAGATATAGAGCGGACACAAAATGGAAGTCTCAAACCTTTGACCCTAAGTTGTGACCTTGACCTTGAGCCGGCATGACTGACTCATGGGTTCTGCACATCGTCTTGATGAGGTGATCATTTGACCCAAGTTTTATAAAATTCCTTCAAGGGGTTTAAGAGATATAGAGCGGACACAAAATGGCAGGCTTTAACCTTTGACCCTAAGTTGTGACCTTGACCTTAAGCCGGCATGGCTGACTCATGGGTTCTGAACATCGTCTCGATGAGGTGATCATTTGACCCAAGTTTTATAAAATTCCTTCAAGGGTTTAGGAGATATAGAGCGGACACAAAATGGCAGGCTCAAACCTGACCTTGAGTTGTGACCTTGACCTTGAACCGACAAGGTTGACTCATGGGTTCTGCACATCGTCTTGATGAGGTGATCATCTGACCCAAGTTTCATGAAATCCTTCAAGGGGTTTAGGAGATATGGACCGGACACGATTTTATTACGGCCGGAAGGACGGAAGGACGGCCGGAAGGACGGACAGACGGACGCAGACCATTCCTATAATCCCTCCGCCACGGCGGGGGATTAAAAAAAAATGGAAATTTTTACCTTTTTCTCCGGAGGTTCATCATCTGTTGCATCGGTGGTATCCATTGTATGTTTCTCTGTTGTGGCACCAGTACCTACTTCTTCTTTACTGACTTCTGATTGACTGTCAGAATTACCTGATACCTCACTATCCAATGACATTTCAGATGGCTGATTCAATATGACTGACTTTTCATTTTTTGATATATCCTGATTTTCAATTTGTTCAGTGTTTTCCACTTCAGCTTTCTCAGTCTTATTTTCTGTCTCACTTGACAACGCGTTTGATGAAACTGACAAAGTTGCACTATCTCTGACAACAAAATCTTTAACAACTAATTGATCAGTACTGTTTTCTGATTCTGGGGCAGCTTTAGGTAGCCCCGAGTCAACATTTTCTAGATTATTCTCATCAGATTTCACTTCACTATTTTTTTCATCTGTAGTTGCTTCATCATTTGCTGCACTGGAATTATTTTTGTTATCAGTAGCAGTAGGCTCAGGCCAGACAGTGGCAACATTATTCCCAGACCAGTCTACAAGTGGGCCTGGTCCAAACGGCTGTCCATCTGTGATGTCATTTAAATCTGATCTTTGCTGATTGACACCATTCATATCCAAACCATTGACCAGGGGGTGCGAGTCTGATACAATTTTTCTGAAAAACAGGAAATATTACAGTACAACCACTAAAGCCCTATAGAGATATAACAGGTCAAAACAAGAGCTGTTCATAAGACAGCATGCTCAACTTTTCTCAGTGCTTGACTCTGAATAAGAGCTTTGTCAGTAAAAACTTTATAAAACCCAAACCAAAAAATTCTACATTAAAAAGGGGCATTACTCGGTCAAAATTCAAGTCAGAGTTATGGGGATTGTTTCTCCTGGTGTAGACTTTGATAGTAAATAATCATTTTAAGTTTCAAGTCAACTGCTTTGATAGTAACAGAGATATTTGATCAGAGATATTTGATTTTATTAAAAACTTTAACCAAAAATTCAAAGTTAAAAAGGGGCCTTACTCTGTCAAAATTCAAATCAGAGTTATGGGGATTGTTTCTCCTGGTGTAGACTTTGATACTTAATAACTATTTTAAGTTTCAAGTCAAATACTTTCATAGTAACAGAGATATTTGACATTATCAAAAACTTGAATCAAACAAGAGCTATCACTATTGGTGACAAATGCCCCCGAATCATGTCAAAGAATGCTACAGTTGTCTGCGCAAAAAAACCTACACATCATTTTCTGACAATGACCTTGACCCAAGAGACCCGGGTCATTTTCAAATCCCTTGATAACTGGCAATTACTGACCAGAAAAGAAACACTTTTGACTTCTAAGTGTGACCTTGACCTTGGAGCTAGGGTTTTTATGTCTCGTGCATGACACGTCATCTCAATATAGGGAACATTTATGCCAAGTAATTTTAAAATCCCTTCATCAATGGCAGAGTTATGGACAGGACACGAAACAGACCCTGTTAACCTTTGAATTCTAAGTGTGACCTTGACCTTTGAGCTAGGAGTCTGGGTCTTGTGCACGACATGTCGTCTCATGGCTAACATTTATGCCAAGTTATTTCAAAATCCCTTCATGGATGGCAGAGTTATGGACCGGACACGAAACAGACCCTGTTAACCTTTAACCTCCAATTGTGACCTTGACCTTGGAGCTAGGGGTCTGGTCTTGTGCATGACATGTCCTCTCATTTTGGTGAACACTTAGGCCAAGTTATTCCAAAATCCCTTTATGGATGGCAGAGTTACAGCCTGGACAAGAGTTTACATGGACGGACGCACATACGGACGGACAGTGCGATTCAAATATGCTCACCTTAGAAGGCATAAAAATGCTAAGTTAAAAATGGCCATAACCCTGTCAAAATTCAAATGAGAGATATGGAGATTGTTTCTCCTGGTGTAGATTTTGATAGGTAATAACTATTTTAAGTTTCATGTCAATAGCTTTGATAGTAACAGAGATATAAAAACACTGTATAAAAACATTAACAAAAAAATTCAAGGTTAAAAAGGGGCCTAACTCTGTCAAAATTCAAATCAGAGTTATGGGGATTGTTTCTTCTGGTGTAGACTTTGATAGTAAATAATTTTAAGTTTCAAGGCAATAGCTTTGATAGTAACAGAGATATCTGACTTTATTAAAAAACTTTAACGACGGCGACCCAGTGACCTGAAACTGATAAAGGTCATCTACTAAAGGAGACCAATCAACCTACTAAATCTGAAGTATGTAGGCCTAACAGATCTTAAGATATTGCTTTAAAATAGATTTGACACCTACTGACCTTGACCTTTGACCTCAAGACCCAGAAATTATTAGGACACTAAACATCCAATAAACAATTAAGGCTCAATGTCAAATAGTTCTCAAGACAATAATCAACAAGAGCTGTCGGAGGACAGCAACGCTCGACTATTCAACAGCCTTGTCGACTGAATGAATACGAAAGTCGAAAAAGGGGCATAATTTAGTAAAAAAGCAAAATAGGGTTATGGAACCTGCATAGTGCTTATCAGCTCATGACAGTGGACAAGTGTGTGAAGTTTCAATCCATTCCCATTAGTGGGTACTAAGATACCAGCTTACATAATAGGAATTTAACCAAAAACTCCTAAGTCAAAAAAGGGGCATAATTTTGTAAAATGCAAAGTTGAGTTATTGACCCTTTGCATTGCATGTCATATCATGACAGTGAACAAGTGTGTGCAATTTCAATCCTTTCCTATTAGTGGATACTGAGATAGCAGCTTACATACAAAAACTTAACCAAAAATTTATATGTTGAAAAAGGGGCATAATTTTGAAAAAAAGCAAAATGAGGTTATGGGACCTGCTTTGTGCATGTCAGATCATGACAGTGAACATGTGTGTGAAGTTTCAATCCATTCCAATTAGTGAGCACTGAGATACCAGCTTACATACAAAACCTTAACCAAAAAATTCTAAGTCGAAAAAGGGGCATAATTTTGTAAAAAAGCAAAATAGAGTTATGGAACCTGTGCAATGTAAGTCAGTTTATCACAGTAAATAAGTGTGTGAAGTTTCAATCCATTCCCACAAGTGGTTACTGAGATACAAGCTTACATACAAAACCTTAACCAAAAATTTCTAAGACGATAAAGGGGCATAATTTTGTAAAAAAGCATAATAGAGTTATGGAACCTGTGCAATGTAGGTCAGTTTATCACAGTGAATAAGTGTGTGAAGTGTCAATCCATTCCCACAAGTGGTTGCTGAGATACCAGCTTACATACAAAAACTTAACCAAATCGGGACGCGGACACCGACGCATAGGCGAGTCCAATAGCTCTACTATTCTATGAATAGTCGAGCTAAAAATGATTTTAACCAATTAGGACCTTGTGACCTTGACCTTTGACCAATAACCCCAAAAATCAATAGGGTCACCTGCTGGTCATGATCAACCTCCCTATCAAGTTTTGTGATCCTAGGCCCAAGCATTCTCAAGTTATTGTCTGGAAACAGTTAACTGTTCTGGGTCACTGTGACCTTGATGTTTGACCTACTGACCTCAAATCAATAGGGGTCATCTGCTGGTCATGATCAATCTCCATATCAAGTTTTATGATCCTAGATCCAAGCATTCTCAAATTATTGCCAGAAACTGTTTAACTGTTCCAGGTCACTGTGACCTTGACCTTTGACCTACTGACCTCAAAATCAATAGGGGTCAGCTGCTGGTTATGCCCAATTTTCCTATCATATTTCATGATCCTAGGCCCAAGCATTTTTGAGCTATCATCTGGAAACCTATTGGTCCACAGACAAACAGACCAACCAACTCCTCCTCCTTTGAATGGAGGCATAATAACTCGGACTTCATGCTAAAAAAAGTTTGTAAGACAGCCAATGCTTGACTATTCAAATTATTGTCCCAGAAACAGGAAAATATTACCCTTAATGTAAAATATCTATAGAGTTTCAATCCAGTATCTGCATTAGTTTTGGAGATAGTAACTTGCACACAAAACTTTAACCAGTTCAAAAGGGGATATAATTTGACCAAAATGCATGTCAGAGTTATGTGACTTGACCCAGTGAGGTTGGTAATTGATCTAGAAAAATAAACAAGAGGGTCACAATGACCCTGGATCGCTCACCTGAGTAATATGAGCTACATGTTTCAAATGTCAAACTGATGATAAAATATTAAGAAAGTCAGTAGGTCACATTCATGGTCAATGAAATTCAGTTTTACTATTTGTGTGCAAAACTGTGTATGTCATCAAAATTTCAATGCTGTATCTTAAAAAACAAGAAAATACGTCAGTAGGTCAAGGTCACAGTCAAGTCAGATTACTTAGGGTCATCAGGTAATTATAATTAAACAGTCTTGGAAATAGGATCAGATGATTTTTTAAGTATTTTTCCTACATAACTTGCATAATAACTAAGTGACCCCAGGGCGGGGCCTCTTTTAAACCCAGGGGCATAATTTGAACAATTTTGGTATAGGACTACTAGACAATGCACCATACCAAATATCAAAAGCCTAGGTCGTATGGTTTCAGACAAGAAGATTTTTAAAGCTTTTTCCTATATAAGTCTATATAAAACTTGGGACCTCTTTTCACCCAAGCGGTACAACTTGAACAATTTTGGTTGAGGACCATAAGACAATGCTACAAACCAAATATCAAAGGTCTAAGTGTTGTGGTTTCAAACAAAAAGATTTTTAAACTTTTTTTCCTATATAAGTCTATGTAAAACAAGGGACCTGCGGGGTGGGGCCATATTTGACCCTAGGGGGATAATTTGAACAATCTTGGTAGAGGACTACTAGATGATGCTACATACCAAATATCAAAGCCCTAGGCCATGTTGTTTTGTACAAGAAGAGTTTCAAAGTTTTCCCTATATAAGTCTATATAATAAACCATGTGATCCCTGGGGCGGGGCCATATTTGACCCTAGGGGGATAATTAGAAAATTTTTGGAAGAGGCCCACTAGATGATGCTACACACCAGAATGCTACACACCAGATATCAAAGCCCTAGGCTCTGTGGTTTTGGACAAGAAGATTTTTAAAGTTTTTCCTTTCGGTTGCCATGGCAACCAGAGTTCTGCATGGAATTCAATTCTTTGAACAATTTTGAAAGGGGGCCACCCAAGGATCATTCCTGTGAAGTTTGGTGTAATTCTGCCCAGTGGTTTTCTGCACGACGGACGGACATCAAGCAGTCACAATAGCTCACCTTGTCACTTTGTGACATGTGAGCTAAAAATAAGTTTCAAATCTATATGCCTTTAAGTAATAGCTGTATGTACTTGCACACAAAACTTTAACCAGGATTTTCTAAGTCCAAAAGGGGGCATAATTTGCCAAAAGTACATGTCAGAGTTATGGGACTTGACCCAATGAGGTTGGTTATTGATCTAGAAAAAGAAAAAATAAGTTTCAAATCTATATGCCTTTAAGTAATAGCTGTATGTACTTGCACGCAAAACTTAACCAGGATTTTCTAAGTCCAAAAGGGGGCATAATTTTAAAATCTCGAGTGGCGGAACATTATGGCTCCACATATATTTTTATTTTCTTCCCCACGTTGTTATTGTGTTTTTGATCTGGAAGCGTGGTTCACGTTTCACGCCTCTCGGATATTCTCCCGGGTAGATAAAACTGATAGCAAGTAATCAGCTGATGCGATGACGCATGTTTTGACAGGTGTGTATATAACATAATGTTGTGACATGTGTGTGCGAGTTAACTGGAGTGTGTGTGTGTGTGTGTGTTCGGGTTTAACGTCTTTTTCAAAAATTTTCAGTGGGAGAGACAGATGTGATCAATTATTAAAGAAAGCACGTTTTCAATGGAAATGTTTGAAGTATCTGCTGATGTTTATTTTAATTGATCCAATTATCGATGACCAAACCAATTTTCTTGATCAATGAGAGGCGACCCATTTGTTTTAAATGGTTGTTTTCCACGCTGTTTTCCCCGACGATTTTTTTGGTTCTTTGTAGGAGATTAACTTAATCAGACAATATTTACGGTAATTGCGATAATTATCCGACATTTTCAAATAATTTCAAACTTTTCTTTCTATTTCCGCCGTGTTTTGTAATTTTAGCATGACACCTCGTGTCAGTTTTGTTGTTCACAGTTTGATCTCAGCTGGACTTGATACTCGATATCTAATTACTTAGTATCGTAATATCTATGATTTTTATATTTCTTTCAGCAAAATAATGTTAAATTTACATGAAATTAAAATTGTATAAGGAAAAAAACAAACACTTTATCTTTAACGGAATGTAACGGCAATCTTAAATTTTCGCGTAGACAATTAGCGCGGAGAGTAGTTTCCCTTTACCGAAATGGCGAAAATCGTAAATAAACTTACTTGGAAGTTGAAAAATTGTGTATACCTGAGACTACTACGCGCTGACAATTTTGGGGGCGGTCCCAGAGGTCATAAATCTGCACACTTTACACGAGTATCAACGGTATGTTCAGTAATATGATGAAAGTATAATAACATTTATTGAAAATGTATTCAGATTTGCACTAGAAGAAACTTGCTATGAACTCAAATGAAAAACAAAGAAACAGAACATCATTCCTGTATGTTTATATAACATGCTTATGATTAATAAATACATTCTGTCTGATTTATGATAGCAGTCATTATTTTTGTCCTGCAAGTTTCTTTATTAGAAATATCATAAAATGTTAGGTTCTGCATAAAGATTGTATTGTACACCATGTAGTAAACAATGCAGTGTTACTTACAAAAGAGACATTTATAACCAAAAACCATGGAAATATACCTTTTGTTTGTTGTAGACAAAGGTGTGCAACATGCAAACTGCACCCTGTCCCATTTTTAACAGTGACCCTGCCCTTTTAAAAGTTCTCAAAAAATCTCTATAAATGCACATCTTTCTGTTTAAAAAAGTCTGTTGATAGTTGAAAGTCGATATATGATGAATATGAGATTGTGTTGTTAAATTAAAGCATGCTAATTTAATTTTGTATCATCATTGATAAAAAGACTTAAAATTGTTATTTATTTATTTGTTATAAGAAAATGATATGACATTTACATAGATAGTAAGTGTAACAAGTATTATATTGTTTATTTTATACACATATCCCTTCTTTATGCATACAAAACAGACCACGGCTTCAAAAAAATGGATTGGCTCCAAAGTGGCTCAAAGTGGCTCTAAAGTTTTGAAAGTGGCTACTAAACTTTTAAAATCCCAGCGAATGCCCTGGTAAAACTTGAACCAGGATTTTCGAATAGTCAAGCTAAAAAAACATGTTGAAACAGATGATACAGAACGCCTTTAAAAAAAATTAAATACTTAATTACTAACTGTACAGTAGTCTTATTATGTGAGAAGATGGTGAATGTCAATGTCACATACATTGCTGCATACAACCTTCAAATATCCTTGATACCAACAAAAATATAAGAAGATACTGAACAATCACTAAAATACAGGTTCAGACATTTTTAGTAAAAAGTTGTATCATACATATGATCAGTATTAACATAAATTAAAAGTATGTGTGGTTAGCAACAAGGAAGAGAATATACAGTAAAATCATTCAATTTAGTGGGTAAAACATTTCGTAGTTTTGCCCAAAGTGGCTATTTTGTTGAGATATGAATTCTTTGATTTTCAATTAACAAGATAGAAGACAGTGAACTTTGCTTGTTCCTTAGGATTTTAATTTGATGGACGGACAAAAAAAACAAGAGGGCCATGAAGGTCCTGTATGGCTCACCTGACCTAGGAATCATCAAGATTAACATTCTGACCAAATTTCATTAAGTTATGGTCATAAATGTGGCCTCTATGGTGTTTACCAGCTTTTCCTTTGATTTGACCTAGTGACCTAGTTTTTGACCCCATCTGACCCAGATTTGAACTTGACCTATATATCATCAAGATTAACATTCTGACCAAATTTCATTAAGATATGGTCATAAATGTGACCTCTAGAGTGTTAACTAGCTTTTCCTTTGATTTGATCTGGTGACCTAGTTTTTTAACCCAGATGACCAAATATCAAACTGGTCCAAGATTTTATTGAGGGTAACATTCTGACCAAGTTTCATTAAGATTGGGCCAAAATTGTGACCTCTAGAGTGTTAACAAGCTTTTCCTTTGATTTGACCTGGTAACCTAGTTTTTGAACTCGGATGACCCAATATCGAATTTGTCCAAGATTTTATTGAGGGTAACAGTCTGACCAAGTTTCATTAAGGTTGTGCTAAAATTGTGACCTCTAGAGTGTTAACAGTCAAATTGTTGACGACGACGGACGGACAACGGACACAGGGCGATCACAAAAGCTCACCTTGCTCAGGTGAGCTAAAAATCTACAAATATTATTCCCCCACAAATATGTACAAATATTTCACTGTAGCTTTTTTTGTTGTCGTTGTTATAAAAGGGAATGGTTTAATTTTGCACAGCAATGGCTAGCTTATGGTTTTGTTATTTCGCAATATCCAAGAAAAAACGTCTTGTTTTGTGAAAAGCAAAATTGAGTTATTTCACAATGTCCATGCACAGTTTATTTTCTTCACTTATGATTTTGTACACTCTGTCCACTATTTTCCTTACCAATCAAATAACTTGTTTACAAAATCTTAAACCATGACCGTCAAAATATTAAAATAATATAATGAAGTCTGTATATCAAATTTGCCATTGGGACTGTTAAAGGTATTTTCTCATGTGAATATAAGGTTAAGATATAATTGTTCTAAAATAAATTCACTACATCGTTTTGTTTTTTTAAATATTTAACAAATATGATCAGACAGACTCTACCTATTTTGCTCTGTCAATGCATTTAATGCAAACACTTTTTATATTAATCTTCTCACCAACTGAAACACCAGGACATATATAATATTTAGATATACCTGTCCGTCCATCTAGGGGCCGTTACAAAAAGGGCCATAACTTTAAGAATTATGATTTCTTCATAAAATCCTATCTGCTTCTACGTTCTGCATATCACAGGACCAGGTGTGTTTGAACATATTTAACAGAATAACAAAACAGGAATTTGACATATGAGCCGCACCATGAGAAAACCAACACAGTGGCTTTGCAACCAGCATGGATCCAGACCAGCTTGCACATCCGTGCAGTCTGGTCAGGATCCATGCTGTTCGCTTTCAAAGCCTATTGTAAGTAGAGAAACCGTTAGCGAACAACATGGATACTAACCAGACTGCGCAGATGCGCAGGCTGGTCTGGATCCATGCTGGTCGAAAAGCCACTATGTTGGTTTTCTCATGGTGCGGCTCATAAAGAGTTTTTGGACATTCATACTGATAAACAAGGGCAAAACTAAACGATCCAAGCTGAAACTATGAGGGCGGAAGATGAGGACAATATGCAACTACTTTCTCATCTTTGCTGTGTAGGAATACAGCTGTCTTTTTTTACAATAAATCTATCTGCTGTAGGAACCCAAGAAGTTTATAAATTGATACAGTCAATATTGTGGATGCGACCACGTGTCCTCAACGACCATTTGTCTTTAACGACCACTTTGAATTCCCCCCGAACAATTTTACTTTAAACATATTTGTGCTAAATGACTTTTGTCTAATGCGACCAGCAACCGCTGATTTTCGGCAAAATTGACTGACCTTTTTTGGTTAAGCGACCGCTAAAATTTAACTATGTCCATATTAAGTCATCTTTACATCAAACACTGCCGCCGATTAATTATGAGAACGTGTTGACACTTAATTCTTGATTGCAAAAGGTGAGAAATGTAAGCAACATCTGATGGAATCCCGCAATCACTGCATAATTATTAGCGAGAGACCAATCTGACCAATCAAATTCGTCGTTGTTTTTAAGATCTGCCCATTATTTCCAATAATAACTTGACCTTGATAAATAAGGAAAATCGCATATCGTGTTATACATGTATTGTAAGTTATCCTATGTGTAATTGATTGATCTTGAATATCTCTAAACGGAAAGTGTTATAATTGTTTGATAGAGCTCGTGTGTTGGAATTAAGTAAGAACAAAAGTGCTCGTAAATTGGCTGAAGAAATGGGCATAGGAAAAACCCAGATCGAAAACATTCTGAAACGGAAAGCAGAAGTGTTGGAGGATATTGAAAACAATGTTTCAGGTGATCGTAAACGTGCGAG
Organism: Mercenaria mercenaria; assembly: GCF_021730395.1. Classification (NCBI taxonomy): domain Eukaryota; kingdom Metazoa; phylum Mollusca; class Bivalvia; order Venerida; family Veneridae; genus Mercenaria; species Mercenaria mercenaria. The sequence continues at coordinate 66,606,926 of NC_069373.1, forward strand.
GAGAGTAACTGTTCTCGGGGATGTAAACAATTTGGTATATGAGTGGTTTAAGGACGTGACTGCTAGGAGAATGCCAATGTCTGGGCCTATCTTGTGCACTCAAGCTCTTTAAGTTCGCGAGTGATCTTGGGGACATTAACTTTAAGGCATCGACGGGATGGCTTGCTTCGTTCTTGAAACGTAATAACGTTGTGTGAAATTCAGCTGATTTTATCGAAGTAAAACACACATTATTACACTTTAAAGTTCTATTGATGTATTTAAATATTTCATGCATATGTTAGTCTTTATTCTGAAACACTTGCATAAAATGAAGATAATCTCAAACTATTAAACTGATATGAATAACATGTATTTTATATGCATCCTTACCCAATGTGTCTCTTACATACACCACGTGAAAACCACGTGAAAACGTAAGTCCATATATTATGCCCAATTTCTGTACTTTGTCCTAAGAGACCGTTGTCTTAAGAGACCACTTTTTGCCTGTCCCTTGGGTGGTCTCTTAACACAAGATTGACTGTACATATTAAATACTCCTAATTAACAAAAGCAATCATATGATAAAATATTATAAATACAAATAACATTTGGTGCTTCCCCTTTAACTGAAGTAGAGATTACACAATAAAATGAAAATTAAGGTGGCGGATCACAAATGAAAGTCATTGAATTTAACTTGGAAAATTGAAAAATACTACTTGTAACATAAACATTATAAATCTTGTAACTTATAATCACTGATAATAGATGTACTTGTTGTTTTTTTATTTTGTTGGGTTTAAGTTCATCACACATGATCATAAAGGTAAGTCCATAACCAGATCACATGATCTTTTAACTTGTATATACATTGAATAACTGTCCACAGGACTTAAATTTTAAGGAAGTAAAAACTTTTTTTGGAAATCTGATTGTCTTAAGTAAGAATGACCAAAAAAAACTTTATACATGTAAACTTAGAAGAAAGAAATCACCAAACATAGACATAAAAATATCTATTTGAACTTTAACCTTACTGGACCCTGATTGTCATAAATTAAGAAAGCATATTATGTATCACCTTCCACAATAAGTATTGTTATCCATAAAAAATACAGAAATTTTTTGAAAAAGTACATTTAAAAAGATTTGTTCAAGGGGGAACCCTCTGAGTATATAAGCCACAAAATGGAAGCTGGGGCAGATATTTTCTATAATTGTTACAATTTGTATGCATGCTTCACATCAGGGATCCCTTTTTTGAAATTACCTTAAATCAGTAGAAAGATTTTTTCTGAAAATTGGCACATTTGTACATATTGTAACTTTTTACAACATTTTATCAAAAAATCTGATTCTGTTGTATTTTGCAAAGATGACTTTGAGAAAAATGTTTAAGCCTGTCAGGAGAAAATGGGATGTGGCCAACAGCTGGTACACTCACTGTTTGTAAACAAAATCAGGTGGATGTGATTATAAATGTGCTACCAGTAATATAGGAATGTGATTATAAATGTGCCAGATTTCTATCAGTGTATAGAAGACAACTCACTTATTGAGTTGTTTGTAGAACATAGTATTATATTCTTATTCAATCAAAATGTAATATGCAGGTTTAACTCATAAAAATCTAATAGTTATATAAGAAATATATAATATAGCACTTTTTAATCATCATCTCCTTACAAAAAAAAAACCCAGCAAAATGACAACAACAAAAAACAGGTGGAAAAAATCAACGTATTATTTTACTTTATCTGCATTACTTAAGGTAACTGTTGTACTAGACCACCTTAAACAACTATGTAGGAGATAAACACATTTTGAATTTACAGTCGTCAGTTACTGTTAAAAGCTTGAAGTGAACAGAAGGACAATGAAACAGGAAAGTTTATCTTCTCGTTTATGAATGAGGAAGTTTACAACTAAGACAAGTCAGTTACATTTCATATGTTAAATAATATATATATATATGAGCACAGGATAGCTTAAAGTGATTTTAGAAACAGTTTGAAAATAAAGTAACAATTTTATGAGTCAATGACACAACACATAAAAAGAGCCAAGGTTGAGGTCGTACCCGAGGACGATTGTCTTTCTCAAGGTCAAATTGTAGAAAGTCATAGCAAATTGTGTGACAATCTAAGCTGCATTACAAGTGTAACTATGAGCCATTCTGGATATTCTAGCATGGATAAAGTTCTGGACACTGTCCAGTCTGAAGATATTAGACGGGAATTTAAAGAACTGACAGACAGTTTAAAGACCATCTCAAGTGAGCTTGACCATCAAAAAGAGGTCTATGAAACCAAAAAGGCTGACAATAAATCTCTATCAAATGTGGCTAAGACAATGATCAGGAAACAAAGAGAGGAAATAAAGCATTTCTTTGACAAACTTGAGAGTGACATGGATGCTAAAGTAGATAAGGTAACAGAAAAAAATGTCAAAAGACAGGAATTAGTTGAAAAGTTACAGAGCAACCTTAAGGTTTTGATGTCTGGCATACTGGACACACACAAATCTGAACAACAGTTATCTACTACGATGAAAAAGACAAAAGAAGGCATCAAAATTCTTCAAGGTGACTTTGACAAGCTGAAAAAAGAAAACACAATAGGCCACTACAAGTATCAACCCTCCCTGCAAATTCAAGAGATGATGCTTACAGTGAAAGAATTTGGAACACTTATTGAAATGGACCCTGTTAGAGAAATGGAACAACCAGATGGAAAATCAACAGGGAAACCAGCAGATTCAAGTCAAAATGTAAGTCCTTCTGCTAATACTGCTGAAGAAACTAAAGCCAATAATTTAAGTCCAAATCAAGAGAAAACCAATACAGAAAAGTCTGTTGTCATACATGCAAGAATGAAGGAGGATGAACAACAGTGTACTATAACTGGAGTCTGCAGTCTGCCTGATGGTTATCTTGTTGTTGTTGACTGCGGAAACCGTTCTGTGAAGATGATAGATGCTAACAATAACAAGACTGTGTCAATTATAGCCATGGAGAGTGATCCGCATGATGTAACCAAGGTTACCGACAACATTGTGGCAGTTACACTTTTCTTCAAGCGTCAGATTCAGTTTCTTTCTGTAAGCCAAACGAAAGAACTGTCAGTAAGTAATGTGTTAGAGGCAAGCAGTCCTTGCTATGGTATCCTGCACAGCAAGGACAAATTGACTGTCACCCACAAGAATAAACTTGAAGTTCTAGACATGAATGGGAAAATTCTACAGAGTTTTACAACAGATTCTGCAGGTAACCAGCTGTTCCACCATGCCAAGTACCTTACCCAGAGTCCTGACCACAACACAATGTACGTCTCCGATTATAACAGCAATACCGTAACTAGTCTTACAACAGACGGAAAGGTCAAGGCCATATACAAGCACCCTGAGTTACAGATGCCATTTGGGCTAGCTGTCGACAGTGCTGGGTTTGTCTATGTATGTGGGTATAACAGCAACAACATTCATAAGATGTCTGCTGACCTCTTGAGGGGTCAGGTAATGCTTGACTCCAGTGACGGAGTAGTGATGCCACAAAGTATTGCTTACTGTGCCGAGCAGAACAGACTTTATGTCGGAATGTGGTGTAATGACACAATTAGGGCTTATCAGCTCTAAACATCTGACCTAACATTATGTTAATGTATGTTTTTTCTTACATAGCTTAAACGCGAGATAAAACACTGAACATTTTTATAGCTAAAATACAGCAGAATTTGACAAAATGTAATCCACCGACATCAGGATAATTATTTTTACTTTGTCACAACCAAATACTTCAAAATCTAGGTTCACCTGGCTGTTGATTTTAGGAAGTTTGAAAAATAATATGGCTATACCATAAATATCAGTTGATGGGTTTTTACAAAATATCTTACACCCTCTGTTATTTCAACATAATACAGATTTTGTGAAGGTGTAGCTCAATTCTTGTATGATTTAAAGTATGAAATAACATCTAACATATTCTGTCAAGAGTTAATCTGTTATGTACAGTTTTTTTTAACCTTTTATAATGTTCATATACAGAAATAAAAATTAATAAATGCCAATTCTGTCATTATCTTTTTAATTTTTTTTTTGTATATGGAAAATTGTTGTTTCCTTTCAACTTTTTTTTCCTCACTTTATTTACTTAAATTTTTACTTCTTCAATAGAACTCATAAAGTTCCATTCCCTATCTTTCCAACAGTATTTTGAGAAGGTGGTAATGACAGTGCTATGTACTAGGAATAGCTTTTAGGAGCACAAGTTATAATTTACAACACTAAGTCGCGTCATAGATTAATATACTAATTTGGCTGAAAAAAATATAACAATAAATAAATAAAGTTCTAACAAGGGATATGAAAATATTTACTATAGGAAGACTGTAATAAACAGAAAATGACCCTTGCTTAAAACTTCAAGCAGCAACCCTGACTTGTCTTCTTTTTTCTATTCAAATACAATGGACTTTGAATCTTACTTTCCACATGCTGGAATTTAAAAACCTGGTAAGTTGATATCCACTTGACTGGCTTTTTTCACTGATAAAGGTGATAGATTAAAAACAGGGCAATGTACTGTTAAACTACTTTTTAACCTTTACCACCTGTTCACCTATATTTGTATTCATGTAACCGATAAAAGGTCACAGTCCTATACCTGTCACTGAATTTGGTCATAGCTCTTAATCAGGATAATCTTGGTTTGCATATAATGTGTTTTCAACAGAAAATAAGTTATATATATTGGTCAGTGTTATTGAATGACTCTATTCTCTATATGAAACTGACAACTTCTCCACATGAACTGGAGGATGAATGACTCTATTCTCTATATGAAACTGACAACTTCTCCACATGAACTGGAGGATGAATGACTCTATTCTCTATATGAAACTGACAACTTCACATCAACATGAGGATGAATGACTTATTCTATGAACTGACAACTTCTCACATGAATGGAGTAATGACTATTTCGTATAACTGACAACTTCTCAATCAAGTGGGATGAATGACTCTATTCTCTATATAAAACTGACAACTTCTCCGCATTAAGTGGAGGATGAATGACTCTATTCTCTATATGAAACTGACAACTTCTCCACATCAACTGGAGGATGAATGACTCTATTCTCTATATAAAACTGACAACTTCTCCACATGGAATGACTCTATTCTCTATATAAAACTGACAACTTTTCCATCACATGGATGAACTTTTTCTATTAACAAACTCTCAACGAATTGAGATGAATGACTTATCTCTAATAAAATCATTCTAACATGAATGGAGGATGAAACTCTTCATAAAGAGCTGTCTCCATAGGATGAACATGCCCGATGGATTTAATGAATTATGCAATGTAGAGTTAGACTTGACTAGCGGTCTTGCGCGGACTCGTCTACTTGGTCTCATCCAATATTTTAAAATCAAGCATGAATGACAAGTTGGACCGACCGCATCAATAATGTAAATATGACCTTAAGTTGTGTGACTGACTTTGAGAGGACTGGGTCTGCGCAGACATGTTACTGTGGTCATTTATGCAAGTATTGAATCATCCATATGAAAATAACGACAGATGCACTTCATAAAATTCCTTTACGTCAAGTGGACCTGACCTTAGCACGACTGGTCTGCACGGACAGTGTTAGTGGACACTCATGCAAGTTATTGAAATCCTGGATGCAATTGCGACGCAACTATCAGAAATACCTAGTCAGTGGACTGATTGAGCTGGACCTGGTCTTCGCGCGACATGATGTGACACATTCATGCCAAGTTTTGAATCATCATCATGACAAAGTGGACGGACGAAAATTGCGACAGATGACAGACGACAGATGACGGTTCAACTATATGCTCCCTTCGGGCATAAAATGAAATTCCACAAGTGGAGTAAGACTCTATTCTCTATATAAAATTGATAACTTCTCCACATGAACTGGAGGATGAATGACTCTATTCTCTATATGAAACTGACAACTTCTCCACATCAACTGGAGGATGAATGACCCCAGAAATGATTTTACTGTCTTTGGTCAATTATAACAGAGAACATACATCTCACTATTCCAACATACCAGCTTTTGACTTGAGATAAAATGATAATGCATAAGTAAACATGTTTGGGTCATAAAATTTTCATGAAATACAAAAAGTAGATGTTTTGTAAGCAGAGGTGTTAGCAAATATTTTCAAAAATATAAACAAGAGCACCGCCTTGTGGGTGCAGACGCTCATCTGATTCTTTTTTGTCTCTATATAATAGAAACATTGTCCTACTCATGATTTTCTAAATCCAAAAGGGGCCATAATTCTTGCAAAAAGCAATACAGAGTTCAGTCTTGCTAAGCAGAATCAGCTTTTAATGGTAAACAACTGCTCCAAGTTTTAAAGCAATAGCTTTGACCATTAAGGAGAAAAGTTGAACTAAATACGAAATTTAACCAAGAAATCTGATATTTTCTAAATCCAATAGGGGCCATAATTCTTGCAAAAAAGCAGGATGGAGTTATGTTTCTTGCTGTAAAGAGTAAGCTTTTGATGGTGAATAAGTGTTGCAAGTTTGATAGCAATAGCTTTGATAGTTTAGAAGAAAAGCTGACCTAAATACAAAACCAAGAAATCTGATTTTCTGAGTCCAACAGGGGCCATAATTCTTGCAAAAGCAGGATGGAGTTATGTTTCTCGCTGTACAGAGCCAACTTTTGATGGTAAACAAGTGTTGCAAGTTTCAAAGCAACAGCTTTGATAGTTTAGGAGAAAAGTTGACCTAAACATAAAACTTAACCAAGAAATCTTATATTTTCTAAGTCCAAAAGGGGCCATAATTCTTGCAAAAAGCAGGATGGAGTTATGTTTCTTGTTGTACAGAGTCAGCTATTGATGGTGAATAAGTTTTAAAGCAAATGGTTTGATAGTTCAGGAGAAAAGCTGACCTAAACATAAAACTTAACCAGGCAATGCCAACTCCGATGCCGACCAAGCGATGACAATAACTCATCATTTCTTTTTCAGATGAGCTAAAAATAATTGTTCAGTCAAAGTGAATTGAAAATTAATCAATTAATCATCTGCTGAGACTGCAGTTTCCATTAGGTTACTACTTTTTCTGTTGTATTATATTTGTAAAGACAGATTGTTTTCATTTGTTTTTACTTCAGCAAAACTATGTCTAAGATCATGGTGGTGTTTTAAAATCTGTGCCTTGAAAAAACTTAAGTGAGTAAACTTAAGTGTGTTTTCAGTTTTGAGAGTATGTCCCGATAGCAACAGCTACGAGGCAGTGTCCTTGCCTATTTCGTTGCTCGATACTGAAACTGGGCTTATCTGAGGACACTTAAGTTATCACTTAAGTGATTAATATCCTGATGCAAAATAATGTTGTGGGACAACAGTTACAGTCTGAGACAAATCTATTCAGTTATATCAAAGATAGAGTGAAATTTCATTAAAATACCGGAATTGTTCAAATATAAAAGGGGCATGCTTCATGCAATGTGTCTGCCATAGAAATGTACCTTGAGTGAGGTGATATGGATCATGATGTGAAACAATATTTTAAGTTTAAGTAATAATTGAGATAGAGGAGGGGTTGAAAATTTAACTACAAAAAAGGAGGCAATTCATGAATATTAAATCGTTTGACATGTCAATATGTCAGTAAATAAATAAAAGTTAACTTACATGAAATCATTGCGTATAACAGATTACAGTGCACATAAAATGTACTGAATTCTAGTGTTACATTAGGCATTGGCCTGAAGCGTCATCCGACCTTTAATAATGACCTGTAAGAACATTGACAACTGAATATAAGTATATTTGTTTAAGCATACAAAAGAATACATAAAACAGGTTAAGTGCCCTCATCTGAACAAATTTTGAGCGAGGACCTTACAATGATTCTACATACCAACTCTGATGGAGATTCACCAAGTGGTTCATGAGAAGAGGCTGTTCAAAGATTTTTCTATGTTTACCTCTAGAAGTGCCCTAATCTGTACAAAACTGACAAAGGACCTAACAATAACGCAACAGATCAAATCTGATGAGGCTCTATAAAGCTGTTCATGAAAGAAGTTGTTTCATGAAAGAAGTTGTTCTATGTTTACCTTGAGTGGTCCCAACAAGGGCCAAGTGCCCCCATTTGAACAACATTGACCTTACAATGATGCTGCAAATCAAGTCTGATGAAGGTCAATCAAGCCATTCATTAGAGAAGTTATTTAAAGGTATTTCCATTTTTAGGTCAAGTGACCCCTAAAAAGTGCACCCATTTAAACAAACTTGAAAGATACAAGGACTCTTTAGACCAAGTTTGAAGAAGATCCATAAAGCAATTCATGAGGAGAACATTTAAAGGATCTATTTTTAGCTTTAGCAGCCCCTGAAAAGGGCCAAGTGCCCCCATTTAAACAAACATGAGAGAGGACCTTACAATGATGCTGTAGGCCAAATTAATGAAGAACCATCGAGCAGTTCATGAGAAAAAGTCGTTTAAAGGTATTTCTAATTTTATCTCTAACGTGCCCCCCACTGAACAAATTTGAGAGAGGACCTAATACACTCATGCTACAGACCAAGTTTGATAAAGATCCATCATGTTGTTCATTAGAAGAAGTTGTTTAAATTTTTTCCTATCTTTTAGCTGTTGTGCTTTATTTTAATGGTAAGGAAACATGATACATGATCAACTGAAGCACCTCATGTGATGATTCAAGATCAAAAGCTCAATGACTAAATCTGAAATGCTGACAAAACTTGTCCAAAGTGTACCATGGAACAACAATTTCAACCAAATTAATATATTTATTTGCACTGATTTATCAAGTCAGCTAAAAAGAAGTAAAGCTACTGCATTCATATTTGTTTACGGTCATTTGAAATCAAAGCATGGGAATCACATTGTTTTTAAATGACAAGCAGGTGTGAAAAAATCAACAGTCCCACTTGCCCATCTTGTCCCACAGCCCAAGCGGACAAATAGAATTTCACCATATTTTACTATATAACCATTATACCGACAAGCAGAAAATGGCTCTTGGTAAAAAATGGATAATAAAGTCGAAATCAGATTTTGCCACCCCTAATGAGAATCAAGATTCAGAACCCCATTTCTCTTTTGAGTAAACCAAATGCAAACCTAGACAATGTTTATATAATGTAATAGGCAATAAACAGTATTCTGTGAAATTTCGAAGAGCTGTAACTCTAAAATGGGGCATATGGTATATTCATGTCCTGACAATATGTACAGTTTCACTTCACTGTGTTATATTTCTGAAAGTTTGGGCCAAACCCCTTGAAAACTGTAGGAGAAGTTAAAGACAAGACAGACAGAAGTGGTATCTATATAGTCCCCAGTCATCACTCAATTTTCTTTTGTTGTAAATATCTGCATGTACTTCAGGTAAGTTTATATTACATTTTTGGCTCAAATGTGCAAGAAGCTATACCAGAATGCTTATTCTCATACTGGTGTCTTATGAAAAGGTGGTCACTACTAAAGCAGGCTCGAACCTGTGACTGAGAGGCTGACACAGGCCACTGCTCCCTCTCCACCAGCTGCTGCTTGATGTCTACATTCTTCACTCATACAGCAAACAGCATTCAGTTGCAAGTTAACACACTACTAACTAAAAGCAATCAATGAATAAAGTATGATGCCTCTAGAACAAAGTCTCTTATCACAACAGTTCGGAAACCATCAGAATTTGAAGCTTGTCTCTATACTTATTCATTTTATATAGACTGTGATAGCTTGAACAAAATTGAGCTGTGCCATGAGAAAACCAATGTAGTGGGTTTGCGACCAGCATGGATCCAGACCAGCCTGCACATCCGGTTTTCTCATGGCGCGGCACAAATTATGATTACTATGCTTTATGACTGCTTCAAGGACTTCGACCTTGTACACAGGCCTTATCATCTGGAACTATGGAGATATTCATAAAAAATATCACCCTCACTACCCAAAATCTCGGAGAACATAAATCTACCGGTATATTTTCAGCTCAAAAGTACAAAATGGACAAAGTCTGGACAAATAAAGACAACCATGAACATGTTGTAGTTTTTCTCCATCTTCAATTCTTGTAGCTGTATCTTGCAATGTTATCAAAACTGAATACCGGTAAGAAGCAATGCACTGTTTCTCAAAAACAGGTACTCAAAAATAGTTGTCATGCCCTTTGTTCAAGTGCCTTGTTCACATTCTTTTGGATAAACATGATGTCCAAGTCATACATCAAAACAATCAAAATGTCTACAAATCTGACATAAAAATGGAAAAACCTGAAAAGTGTCAAATATGCCATTTTACCTTAGTTGAGTATACTATATTTTTGAAAGTCCAAGTAAATTAAACAAGGATGAATAGTTCACAAAAAGGGGAGGAAATATCAGAGCAAACAAAATTTTACCAGACTTGACTGAACTGCATATTAAGATTTTTATTAAATCAAGCTCATCCCTTATCCGAACATGTAAACTCTCAATAATAAACATGAGGTTGACTTCTTATTTTAAAAGCAAAGAGAATGGTACTGGAAATAAATTTCTGCATCAAAATAAAATAGGTAACAAGGGATGACACAATGGGCATTACTTAGAATTTGACCTATGTAAAAGTTGAATTGTAGTGGTTCTTACTTTTCTCTTATATATTACACTTTAACAATCCTGCAACTTCACAATTCTGAGAATAAGTATTTATTTTAACAGTTAAAGGGAAGCAACTCTAGACATTTACTTGTACCAACTTTCAGGGAAATGGATATTAAACAATGTCGGTTTTATAAGAAATACTTTGAAAATATCCAAGTGTACTACTCACATTGATTAATGGCACTTAGTTGGTATGAAAGTTCTACAAGATAAATCAAATTAATATCTACACATAATCAATTTGTTGTTATCATAAATCACTCAAGAGTATCCATTCATTACTGTCATTTGATTTTTCAATCAAATTCAATTTCAATTACATTTTCTGGTCATTTGAGATCATGGGAGTCCATTCAATATCTAACAGAATTCTGCTTAACCTGGTGCTAGGGGGCGTGATGTGTATTGCACATCCCATTAACAATCTGCTAGGATCATCTTTATTCAATATAAAACAAGCTACTTGGCTGATGTGTCCTGATAGTGAGATGCATGTGCAAGTAACAAAACCTACCTTCCGTGTGGATCCACTGTGCTTACAACCATCACATTCTGAAAACAGGGAGTATAAAACTTAAACTTACATAACAATTTAATCAAACATGTAATAATTTGATCCTTTTTTCATTACCAGTACTGGTTTATAGTTTAAGGCTGTTTTTCAACAGCATTTAAGTTACATAATGGCAGGTATAACTTGACCATTTTTCTTCGAAACCTTTTCTCTACAAGTAACTTAAATTAGAGGTGGACAGGTACAAATTCAGACCAAATCATCATGAAGGAAACACAACTCACTTGTGGATCACACTTACATCCCACAATCTATAGATTAGTGCTCTTCCTGTTGACCAAAGGGAAAAAACTCTTCTATGTTTAAGACAAACGCCATGCAAAGGAGTTAGAAGCCTGTGATATAATCCTAACCATTCAAATGCTTTCAATTTGCTTTCGAGAACACAGTGTATGTACACTAGTATCAAAGCCTTCTACTCTTGAGCTTACTCTAGCAAGACTAATAGAAGAAGAAAGGCAGCAGTTCACCTAAACAAGAGCTCATAGAACACGAAATGCCCGCCACTCCCCCCCATCCCATTGATTCATTCAGTACAGTGAAACACCGCTCGCTCGATGTCGCAAGGGGATGAGCAAAATGCTCGAGTTATCCATGGTTTCGAGCGACCCAAACATTGACCAACATACGAAGAAAATTGAAGTTTGTTTTACCAATTGTCATCGAGACCATTTGCAGAGGAAACGGTGATGCGTAATCATAACACACTCGTGACGTTTTCACAAAAACATATTGCAAACGTTATTTATGATAGATCGTAAATGGCACATGTGAAGAAACAGCTAAGACATTTTATTTTCATGTTTTTTTTTTGTTTTTTTTTTATTCATTTTAAATACTGAAATCGAATTTGCAATTTTCTTCTCCAAATTAAGATCTCATAATTATTGTCTCAATTTTATGAAAAGGCTATCTTATTTCCTTTATTTGCATGCAAACAACTGTTGATTAAAATATTAAGACCTCATTATTATCTCCTCGATCCCGCAGGAAAAAGTAATAATTAATAACAATTTTGATCAGTAAAAATTTTCTTCCACCTTTCGTCAGTAATTGATCTCATTATCAGGTCAAATATACCGACAAATATACATTTAAGATAGTCGGGGAATAGACCATGCAACTCTCACAGCGTGCGAAAATTTTAAATTAACCGATACATTCTGGCCCCCGAAGGTGTGAAAAATTTTGACACCTCTGCTCGAGTTTGCCATAAGCAACAAAGAGTAAATTAATACACAGGGACCAGGTGTCATGCTCGAGCGATCGAGTTATCGATGCTCGACCCAGCCATGGTAATTTCACATAGAAAATAGAAGGAAATCGGCCGGGACCACATGAATTGCTCGAGCGAACCCGGGTGCTCGAGTCATCGATGCTCGAGTGAGCGGCGTTTCACTGTAATTGCACTTGTAAGGAAAAGAAATTATTTGGTCATTGTATACAAAAGTTCTACTGTTCTGGGTAAATGTGACCTTGACCTTTGACCTTGAAATTAGAGGTCATCTGCTGGTCATGATCAACCTCCCTATTAAGTTTCATGATCCTAGGACAGGGCCCTCGCTCTACTTTGGGGGAAGGGGTCCGCAGCCCTCAGGCGGGGGAATTTTCGCGTTGTTTTAGCCAAAAGGGGGAATTTTCATTGCCTTCAAAGAATAACATACTATGTAAGAACTTTAACATGTATAACTCTCATTACACTAAAGTTGTTTCTTTTTGTCAACATACTACTGGTAACTGAAATTATATCATGTCAAGATCAGCTTTTCAGGGGACAAGCTATACTGTTATTAATGAAACTTCGACAAACTTGATCTAAAACAAGTACATTTATCATTACACATTTTTTTAATCAATTTATATTTCAGTTGTCTAAAAGTGGGTGGGGTTTGGTGCGGCAGTGGTGCCTTTGCATTTTATTATCAAAAATGCTTCAAAATAAGGGCTGCTTTTGCAACAGTGATCATATTTTCTTAAATGCAGACTTTCAAATGGCTTTTTATTTAAATTGTACTAAAAAATCTTGTAAGAAATGATGAAAATATCCGAAAATCACGGTCACGAAAACGGGTGACAAATATGGAAAACGAAAGTAAACATTTAAAATTCTTGATGAAATACCTGTTTTAAATTTCTTTTTTTACCATACCTATTCAATACTTACAATTTCTGCTTATTAAAGCATTTAATTTATTTGGACCAAACAAAGCCTCGGCAATGATAATAAATTTTCTATAGACCGTAACGGTTGACCGGCTCACATAATCGTTCAAGCAAACAAAATAATGATTTCAATTATCTAATTTGTGCAAAGACGATATTCTAAAGCTGCATTGTTAATCAATTATTTTTTACACATTGATCAGTAAACACCTTTGATAATGACAGGGATTATTGTACTAAATAATAACCGCGAGATGACCACATGTCAATCGGCGCGTGGCGTGATTGACATCTGTTAGCAGCTAATTAACATATGACGCTCCGCCTACTGCCATACTTCCGCATATGACAGCGAACAATATTGAAATTGAGTGTGATTCTGATTGACAAGGGGCAGAACTTTCAAACTCGAGACGCATCAAACAAAATTTCCGCGAGTCAACCCGACGCACGGAGCATGTTTTGTGCGGGTCAAATACGAGTTTTTCTCAGATTTTCGCAGATCAAAAACCCGGGACCTCGGGTCAACCGAATGCCCAGTAAGGGGGAATTTTTTTCTCTGGAGGGGGAAAAAAGGATACTATTTTGGCTGGGGAAGCAGTCGATATTCGACGGCAAAAACGGCCGATTGAGGGCCCTGTAGGACCAAGCGTTCTTGAGTTATTAGCAAGAAACTGTTTAACTGTTCTGTGTCACTGTGACCTTGACCGTTGACCTATTGACCTCAAAATCTATAGGGGTCATCTGTTGGTCATGACCAACCTTCCTGTCAATCTTTGTGATCCTAGGCTTAAGCATTCTTGAGTTATCATCCGGAAACCATTTAACTGTTCTAGGTCACTGTGACCTTGACCTTTGACCTACTGACCTAAAAATCAATAGGGGTCATCTGCTGGTTATGACCAATCTCCCTATTAACTTTCTTGATCGTATGCCCAAGCGTTCTTGAGCTATCATCCAGAAACGGATTGGTCTACATACCGACCACCCGAAAGACATACCGAAATCTGCAAAACAATATACCCATTCTTCTTCGAAGGTGGGCATAAAAAGGAGTTTGAATTTGCAAGCGTAAAAACTCTGAAATACCTTTTCAATTCCTCTCAAGAATTTATCACATTGCGTATAATGTTTCTTTGGTTGTGTTACAAGCTCACAGATCCTCTGAACTGTAAAGGGTGCACTGAAATGATAAAATGTATTTTGAAACACTGACATTCAAAAAGTTCCAAATACTAGCACCAGGACAATGCCTTATAACAAAACTATCATCATACATTTACCGGTAAAAAGAAATTGACAGAAAACTCTATTATAGAATAGATTATAAACACTTTCAATTCTGAAATTCAGAAAAAAAGACTTTTAATGCTAAATTTTCAATATGTTACATTTCATTAGTAACCCTTCCCCACCTTCGTATTTTGTTGTTTCATTTTTGTTTAAAGACAACATGTTTCTAACTATTTTTGAACATAGCTTTTTCATCAATATAAAAGTTCTGCAAGTTTTCAAAACTTTAGATGCATTGTACCAGAAATTACTTCAAATTCAGTCTATAAAGACTTTTACATTGATGAATCTAGGCCCCAACAGATCTGACTCCATATAAAAACTCCAAAAGAGTGTTTGTTTGTAATTCTGACCAGTAGTTTTAGAACAGAAGATGTTAAAGTAAAAATGTTGATGCAGGATGACAGACCATCCACCTAAAATAATAGCTCCTTCTGAACAAAGTTTGGGTCAGCTAATAAAGGGTAAACAATCACAAACAACATTCTTTTGGTGAGTGCAGCAAAAATACTATGTCTTGTTAATACATTTTTTTGTATATCTAATGGCTCTGGTTTTTACTTAATAAAAGAAGTGGGACTGTATTTACCTTGATTTTAACCTTAAACATTTAAACAAATAGGAATTGATCCACATAAAGCGAATTTCATCTTATTTATAATAGAGACTTAAATCTAAGTATAAGAAAAATGAACATTACCCATTAAATTTCTGCAGAGCATCTATTATACGTTGTCTCATTTCATTAAATTTTGTGTTTTCAACATTTGGGAATGGTGTCTGCCGATCACATGGGTCATCTTTGTTGAACTGTTCCATCACCTGCTCTAGTTTCTGGACAAATAATAACTTGAGCTGTTGCCATGGAAACCTGTGCATAAAACATCTTTTTTAACATTTACTTTTATGAAATACATTCCAGATATAACAAGCTAGTGTAACTTTTTATGACTGTTAAATTTCTGGTCATACTCTTTAAGACAGTTATAGAAATTTTCTTTGCTGCCAAACATTTTTAACCTTCACTCTGCTTAATTCTAAAATGGACTGGTCTATCATTCAATTTTGGCTGTACCATTCATTATTCGAAGGGGTGTTCACTGAAAATTTACTGACTGAATAGTGAACAGTGCAGACCATGATCAGCCTACACGGATGTTAAAACTAGAATGTGTCTGTAGGACACAGGGTGTGCCCCCCACTGGTATATTTGTCACAAATAAGGGGAAATCATTCAAATGTTTGCGATCTTAATGGGGTATAGCCTCAAAAAAAAAAATTATGAAACTGATTCATTATTCTATACCATATACTTTTTGAGCTATGAGCATAACAAACAAACAAGAGCTGTCCGTAAGACAGCACGCTCGACTTTTCTCAGTGCTTGACTCTGAATTAGAGCTTTGCCAGTTAAAAAGGGACATAACTCTGTCAAAATTCAAATCAGAGTTATGGGAATTGTGTCTCCTGGTGTAGACTTTGATAGTAAATAATATTTTGAGTTTCAAGTCAAAAGCTTTAACAGTAACAGAGATATTTGACTTTTAACAAAAAATTCTAAGTTAAAAAGGGGCATAATTCTGTCAAAATTCAATCAGAGTTATGGACATTGTTTCTCCTGGTGTAGACTTTGATGGTAAATAAGTATTTTAAGCTTCAAGTCAAAAGCTTTGATAGTAACAGAGATATTTGACTTTATAAAAACCTTTAACCAAAAATTCTAAGTTAAAAAGGGGCATAATTCTGTCAAATTTCAAACCAAAATTATGGGAATTGTGTCTCTTGGTGCAGACTTTGATTGTATATAACTATTTTGAGTTTCAAGTCAAAAGCTTTAATAGTAACAGAGATATTTGACTTTATCAAAAAAAATTTTAAAAAAATCTAAGTTAAAAAGGGGCATAAATCTGTCAAAATTCAAATCAGAGTTATTGGGATTGTTTCTTCTGGTGCAGACTTTAATGGTAAATAAGTATTTTAAGTTTCAAGTCAATAGCTTTGATAGTAACAGAGATATTTGACTTTATCAAAACCTTTAACCAAAAATTCTAAGTTAAAAAGGGGCATAATTCTGTCAAAATTCAAATCAGAGTTATGGGGATTGTTTCTCCTGGTGTAGACTTTGATAGTATATAACGGGGCGAGTGCAATAGAACTACTTTTTCTTCGAAAAGTCGAGCTGAAAATCCACTATTTGGCTATTTCAACTCTGTAATAATTGCTAAAATTCTCAAGAAGAATGCCAAGTGTGCAAGGTCACATTATGACAAAGACTCAAGCAAGGTTTCATGAATTTACATTAAATACTTTTTGAGTGATGCACATAATTAGGTGAAAATGTGCATTTTTTTACTATTTCAGGGGCCATAACTCTGGAAATAGGGGGCGGACCCAGATGAAAAATAGGAGGTGCGCAAGTTCATATCATGATAAAGATTCATGCAAGGTTTCATCAATTTATACCAAATACTTTTTGAGCTAGGCGTGTCACAAGGTGAAAATGTGCATTTTTGACTATTTCAGGGGCCACAACTCTAGAAACAGGGGATGGACCCAGATGAAAAATAGGAGGTGCGCAAGTTCGTATCATGATTAAGAGGCATGCAAGGTTTCATGAATCTATATCAAATACTTTTTAAGCTAGGCGTGTCACAAGGTGAAAATGTGCATTTTTGACTATTTCAGGGGCCATAACTCTAAAAATAGGGGGCGGAGCCAGACGAAAAATAGGAGGTGCGCAAGTTCATACCATGATAAAGACTCACGCAAGGTTTCATTAATTTATATCAAATACTTTTTGAGCTAGGCGTGTCACAAAGAGAAAATGTTCATTTTTGACTATTTCAGGGGCCATAACTCTAGAAATAGGTGGCGAACCCAGATGAAAAATAGGAGGTGCGCAAGTTCATATCATGATTAAGACTCATGCAAGGTTTCATTAATTTATATCAAATACTTTTTGAGCTAGGCGTGTCACGAACTTCTGATGGACGCACGGACAAGAGCAAATCTATATTCCCCCACCACTTAATTTTAAATGGTCTTCTATCAAATTTCACAAATTTATATTAAATTTAACTAGGAAAAGTAAATGACACTAAACACAAATCTATTTTCTAAACTTGAAACACTGACATATGTTAGGATCGTACACCTCCTAAACCAATCCTAAAAACTTCAAGTAAATTTGATCCCCAAATAGGACTGAGAATGCCTTTTCTCTGAATGGCTATAAATATAAGTAATATTGCAAAAAAAATAAACATTTATCCTGTTGTTATTGTAACTAAAATGTGCCTGTAGGACACAGGTTGTGCTCCAACTGGTACATTTGTCACAAATAAGGGGCAATAATTAAGGAAGTATAGCCTCAACAAACATTTTATATAAAGGATTCATTATTCTAGGCCATAATACCTTTTTAGCTATGAGCATCACAAACGAAAAATCCACTAATTTGGGCTATTTCAAGGGTGGTAACAGACTCATGCAAGGTTTCATGAATTTATGCTACAAGAGACATGAATTTACATCAAATACTTTTGAGCTAGGCATGACACAAGGTGAAAATGTGCATTTTTGACTATTTCAGGAAACTCTGGAAATAGGGTGTGGAGCCAGATGATAATAGGAGGTGCGCAAGTTCGCATCATGATAAAAACTCATGCAAGGTTTCATCAATTTATATGAAATACTTTTTGAGCTAGACGCATCACAAGGTGTAAATGTGCATTTTTTACTATTTCAGGGGCTATAACTCTGAAAACTGGGGCGAAGCCAGACGAAAAATAGGAGGTGAAAGTTTATATCAAGATAAAGACTCATGCAAGGTCTCATCAATTTATAAATTTTGAAATTATTAATGCTAGACCCTTTCATCAAATATTTGTTAAGACTTGATGTTTATGTCGAACAAACTGAACGCTGTAATGTACTTTCAAGGTTGAAAAACCTGTCTGAAATTGATGCTCTGGCTTGACTTTAGCACTATTTCCCCTTTGCCTGCTCTTAACTTCCGCAATTTTTGGCAATTTTAATTAGGCGTTACAAAACTATTGGGTTCACTGGAACTGGTGGAAGTGTGTTGTAACTGGCAACCGTTGGCCAGTGTCGGGAGTATATTTCTAGAGGAAGAAATCAGTTCTTCGAAACACAACATGTTGTTTTAAAGTTCATATATATTACATGCCAAAGAAAACTACATATCGTTTTGACTCAGCTGATGCAGAAGTGCGTCGGAACTGATCAATCAACAGTATTTATAGCCGATTACTCCAGGTTTTTTTTTTACAACTGGGGGAAGAGGCCCCAGCCTGTCATTGGGGGAAGAAAATAGCACGCGACGAGCAGTTTTGGGGGATTTTTCCACTCAGGGGGGAATTTACAATTATGCATAATAAACACTTTAAACTATGTTTTAATTACATATTCTTGCAACTTTTAGCAACTATACACACTGTCACTTAGCAATAGATGGACTTGCACTAATGTTCACTTATCATTGTAACAAGGTGGGTGGGGAGAGTTGAAATGCTCAAATCATTGAATATTTAAAGGTCACATGCTTTTATTCACAAAAAATGCTTTAAAATAAGAGTTGCTTTTGCAAGAGTCATCATATTATTATTAAATGCATACTTTTGTTGGCTTTTTATTTCAATTGTACTAGAAAATCTTGTAAGAAATGATAAAAAAGTCCGAAAATCACAATCGCGAAAACGTGTGACAAATATGAAAAAAACGAAAGCAAACATTAAAAATTCTTGATAAAATTTCATCTTTTCACCAGAACTATTCCATACTTATAATATCTGATTACTTAAAACATTTATATTTTATTTTGCTCTAGCAAAATACCTCGGCAAAGATAATAAATTTGCGTAACGACCGACCGGCTTATTTAATCGAACCAATCACATAAAATAATTACTTTAAATTAACAACACATTTTACACAATACAGCATAAGCTGTTACCGCTAATTAACAAGAGGTACAAACACGATAATCTGACGCTGCATTGTTTATCAATCATCTATATTACATTACTGATGATAACCACATGTCAGTCTGCGTGTGGCGTGATTGACATCTGTCAGTAGCTAATTAACATACGACGCTCCGCCTACTGTCATATTTACGCTGGTGTTGACAAACAGTATGAAGTTCACTGGGATTTTGATTGACAAGGGGCAGAGCTTTCGAACTCGTTACGCATCAAAGAGTATTACCGCGAGACAAGCAGACGCCCACGGCATATTATGTGCGGGTCAGATACGAGTTTTTATCGATTTTCGCTGGTCAAAACCGGAACCTCGGGTCTGCTGAACGCTCTTCTAACATTTTTCTACTATTTCTAAAGGTTTTCACACCCATTTAAAATTGTGAAAGACTGTCTGCAAGTGTGAACGGGTCCGATATTTGGTCGGGAAAATCGCTGGGAGTAATCTCCATTGCTTTGTTTACGGTTTTGGAAGGGGAATTTCGGACGTAGGGGAATTTCGACTGCGGTAGGGGAAATCCTTGGCTGTGGGGGAAATCCTCGGCTGGGGGACGAGGCCTCTGCTACAGAATAAAAAAACCCCTGTACTCTAACTTTGATCAAAGAAATATAAAATACACAGAATGGCAAGAGGAGATAATCTCGCGTCAGTGCGTTATCTTATTGAAGTGTTTGCCAACTTTATCAATCATGATCAAATCAACTGACGCTTATTAAAGTATTACATCAAATTGGCGAAAGGGCCGGCACATAATAAACTGAATCTGGTCCAATTTTCAAACGACAACTGTTGATTTCTCAGACTTCAATCATAAATTCATTTCTTTCCCGTGTAGAAAATACTAATAACATTAATAAAAACACCTTACACAGGGGTCCTGAAATAAGCTGTCCGAGTTGTCCGATTCGTGGATTCCTCGGTCCGGACAAGCAGTTTTTAGAAGCTGGCTTGTCCGGGGACAAGTAAAATTTCCGTGGTAAACATTTTATGAAAACGAAACTAATCGGCGTCATCTGTGATTTCCGCATGCCTAAAGGCAATATCTAATCTGTTTGTGATCATTTATGACCCTTAAATTATCAAAACAAAAATGTATGCAGCCATTTATAGACACGTGGACTGGTTTACTACATTTAATGATCATTATTGGAAAGTTATACCGTAAAGTTGAAAATGAGTGCCAGTCTGGGGTTTCCCGATATCTACTTTCATTTTGATTTTCAGAAAATCGATGAGCGAGGTTGGCACTATGTAAAAAAGTTTAGTAGCCAAAATTTGTGGCTTAATCGTTCGAGTCGATTGTTTTGACATTTAACAACTCTGACAGCTTATTTCAAGACCCTGAAAGACCAGTGCAGTATTCAGTGAATGTTATGGGACCAGGGTAGAAATTCTAGGCATACTGAGATTATTTTTGTCAATGGCATGTGTTCAAGTGTTTTTTAATTATTCTCTACTCACTAAACTGATAGTCATAACATATTTTCAAGTGGATGTTCTAGTCACTTAGCTTGCTAGTCATAACATATTTTCAAGTGGATGTTCTAGTCACTTAGTTTGCTAGTTATAACATATTTTCAAATGGATGGTTCAAGTCATAACATAAAAACTTTATATAAGTCAAAATAGAAGTCAACAGAAGTGTATGTTTGTATTATTTGTTCATTTAGTAATGATAATGCTGATCCTTTCCTTTTTAAACTAAAAAGTACGGACAAGCTTTTCTTTGGTACGGACAAGTGGATTCGTGGGCCCAACTTGTCCGTGGACAAGTAGACTCTGAAAATATTTCAGGACCCCTGTTACATTTGTATCATTACAAACAAACGATCTGATAGAAAGTTTTTCACGACACATATTTTTATCCTTCTGTCCTGATGTCTGTATACACCGGTAAAACTATATCTCATTCAGTTCCCATGCGATGTTAGTGAGATTTGCTCTATATGCCTTTCAAGTTGCCGATCTATTTATTCTTATAGCTCTTTGCTTCGATGTTGCATTGAGCTGTAGCAGTTCAATGACCTCGTGTCAGTGAAATTACCAGGTGTTAAAGAACCAAATGCTGGGTATCAGTTTGCCAATAGTTGTAATGAATTAATAACAGTATTAAAGGAATCAAAATTTTGTTTTTTTTCTGCTACTATACTTTTTCAGAAAAGTTAAAAATGTGTTAACTTACACAGTTTTACCAGTTTTCGCGACTGTGCGTAAATAATCTTCCAAAAGCGGTGGTATATCTCTAGACGGCGTTTTCTCAAAACCTGAAAAGATACAAAGAAGTGGTGAGAGACAGTCAATCTATCAATAGTCTTAGTATAATTATGTCAAACATTTAAGTTAACTTACTGCTTAAAACATCTTGAATTTTGTCTTGATTTTCCATTGTTTACCGTAGCTCTCTCCGGTCAAGGTCGGCAAGTGCGCACGATGACGTCAGGTTTGTCTAATTTCCCGTATCCGGATTTCATCATAAGAAACAACATTGAATTCCACTTTTTGTTTTGTTGTGACTATTTCAAGCAAGAAAGAAAAAATACATTTTGTTACCAATCGAAATACTATCAAGTTATCAATGTTAATGAATAATACTACAAGAGACACACTTGTTAGGTTAGCAGTTTTTTGTAAACACATTATGAAAAAATTTAATTAGCTCTTTAACTAGCTTTTAATTTTTCAACAAGGACTAGATTTAACTCAATAACTGTTGTTAAATTGGCTCAGTTGTCTATGTATATTGTATATGTTTCTATGATATCTTAGTTTGATATGTCTTGCCAGCTGTGTTAATTGTTATGCTGTTTTGGGCCCTATGCCTCTAACAGGCCAAGGCTTTCAATAAAATCTGAACAAAATCTGATTAATTTCAATGAAAGAAAGAACTTTACAACGGAAAAATGTGAAAATTAAAAATAGATTTGCTATCAGTATCATGTAATCGTTTTAGTTTCCTTTAATGAAAAAAGAAAATAATTTTGAAGAAGAGAAAACTATGATAAAAACAGTGCCCACAACCTGATATATGAATTTGGGTTAAATACGGGACATTCCCCACGCCCCCATCGAATTATTTTGGCAAGTATACCTCAAATGGTGCAACCTGACGTATATTTGAGATATTTTAGAATGAATATTTGAGACAATGTCATCATTTAAATTTGTACATTTTCAAACAAAAATGTAATTTCACAGAGTTGATCTTACTGTTGTCTGTTCCTACCACTCCGCGTTAATTTTAGGTACTGTTGATATAAAAGTTTGACTAAAATGTTTAGGACAGCAAAAGCTTTTAGAGGGTACGCGACGGCTGCAGCCCAACCTTGGAACCGCCCTTACTAAATCTCATCTTACGGACTGGGACATATTGCACTTATCTTTACAAATATAAATTCAAAAGAATCAGCATGTAGCATTCACCTTTTAATAATTTGAGTCCTTATCCGTACTTTCCCAGTAACCAACAATTGAGGGGGCTGCGGAGGGGTGCTTTTGGCATTACTAGTACACTTTTTCTGAAAGAAAACGTACTACATGCAAGAGTTTCGATTGTTAAAGAAAATCTGACATCCAGGGATATCGTCTCCTGATTTCGACTTTTATCAAACAATTGATAGTTCAAGGTTCTAAATGGTATCCTATAACAAATATATAACATTCGTTCTCCGTTCGTCCATGTTTAGAGTCTTTGGCTTGTTTTCAAATGAGTGTGTGTTTTTTTGTGTAATCATATTTTATTGTTCTATGATATACAAATAGGTTGGGCCAGAAGTAATAACAACATTATTAGGGACCCTCCCCTGAAAAAAAGTAGACTGCAATTACTGAAAATAGATAGAAAAAAGCATTTGCCGTTGATTTGTTAAAGATGCCACTTCCCTTGTCAAATGTAGTTCCTGTGTGAAATGTTTATTGATCTGTCACAGCTGTCTAGGTCTTGTACATGCAGTGTTGATGAACCCAGACCACTGTTCTAGAGTGTCAGGCTCAGGCAGGTTGTAGTGATCCGCCAAATATTGGACTTCATTCTGTCCATACATACATACATGATAGATTGTCCAGTCTGCTGAGATCCAGGATGGTAAGATTGTCTAACACATCGGAATTGGTAAAGCTGCTTCTAATGTTGGTCTTCAGGTTTTCCAGGAATTTCACATGACCCTGTTTGAACTGGATGGATGTTTGTGTTTCATTTTGAAAACACTATGATTCTGTTTCATCTTTCCACCCAACCGTCAATTTCCGATTATCACTGAGCGGCGCTGTCAATGAAACAGTTGTTAAAGAATTTAGTATGTTACAAACGTTAGGAGAAAAAAAGCAAAAATGACAGCATGCTAGCACAGTTAAAATAGGACAGAAGCGACGCAATTACATGTTGACCACCGCTAGCCTCTCCCTAAAGATACTGAGACTGGGGATGGATTTGACATAGGTTGGTAAGGAGTTCAAAAGTCGGATGGTCCTCGGGAAGTAGGAGCTAGAAAAGTACTATGTGTGAGACTGGGGGGATCAAGTAATTTAAGTTTCTAGTTTGATAAGATGAGATTGGTTGACTGCAATTGACTGCAACTGTCTGGGCCTTTATTTTGTAAAACATTACTAATGAGCCGAATGACCTTCTGTATTGGAGTGTGTTCTATTCTAAGGTGTTAAACACTTGGGTATCGCTGGTGTAACTGTAGTCGGGCATGACGTACCTGGCTGCTGACCTTTGAACATTTTCAACTTTACTTGCAAGAGTGTTTTGCCATGGATGCCAGACGTTTGAACAGTACTACAATTGCGGACGAACATAGGTGTTGTAGGCAACTTTTTTATTGTCAGTTTTGACATTTCGTTGTATCAAGCGAAGAGCCGAAGTTGCTTTGGAAGTAATATTGTCAATGTGTTTAGACCAGTTTAAATCTTTGGAGATGGTTATGCCTAAGTATTTAACTGCCTCACATGATTTTGTTCTATGTTATGAAGTTTGTAGGGGTTTACTACAGGATTTTTATTTCGAAAGATTCTAAAGATTTCACATTTGTCAGGATAGAACTCCATGTACCATGTCTTCTCCCAGGTTTCTACGCTAGTGAGATCTTGTTGGAGAGAGATACTATCTGAAATTGAGTTGAAGGAAAGTATATTATGGTATCGTTTGCAAACATTGTTGCATTATATTTGACTGAGTCTGGTAAGTCATTTATATATGCCAAAAAATAGACAGGCCCAAGGACAGACCCCTGGGGAACTCCAGACAGTACAGGAAGTTCACCGGGAAATTGACCATCAACAGCGACTTTCTGGGAACGGTTTGACAGGAACGGTTTGATCCACTTGGTGATTTGTGGGTTGATTCCGAAGCGTTGTAGCGTATAGATTAACCTAATATGATCGACCTTATCAAACGCCTTGGAGAGCTGTATACAGTGATAAGCATAATGAAATGAAAGTTTATTTAGAGTATCGATACCAAAAAGTTTGGAATTATCGAGTGTTTATGAAAACGATTTATTCTCTGAGGGTATTTTTTTTCCATAGAAAAAGATAGTATCTGGCCTCTTTTATCATAGTGCCACACTAGCACGCAGGGTTTGAAATAAGGTGGTTGTTACACAAATCAAAATCAGGGTTTCTAGTTATTCCTAATATGACAGTGGACGTTCCCGCTTGTAAAAAGCGATGTAACAGTAGACATTTGTATAAATCTGAGTTTTCTTTTCAAACTTGCTAATGCGTCTGATTCTCTAGAAATTATTGGCAATTAATTCCAAAGTTGTATCGCTGAAGGGATAACCGACATAGATTATATTTCGGTTCTTCTCGTCACCTATTCTCATACTATACTGTATCAGATTTATGGGGTAATAATGAGGTGTAATCTACACGTGGGTATAAGTAACATACATACATTTGATTGAAGTTATTTTGTTGAAACTGAAATTTTAACATCTTTATGAATCCTAAGAATTTCGATGCAGATAAAACTACATGTATAGTAGAAATATGTTCATACTGGTCATGACCTGGTATGTCTGAATGTAACACCAAGATGTTAACGGTGTTCAACAAATGTAGGTGTACATTGTCGAAATATAAAGTCGGATCGTTTTTGTTACAGTAAGAAAAGAAGATAATTTCAGTTTCAGAAGTATTGAAATTTACTTACCATTGTTTGGGCCATAACTCAATTAACTTAATTGTGTAGAGATCATAACTGAGAGTTTCTTCCACCATATCAGTGTAACTTGTTGATACAGCTGAAAAACTATCATCTGATGAATGTCTAGTGATACTTAAAATTGAGTCAGCTGAATCAATTACATATACAAGAAATAAATGAGGACAAAGGACTGAGCCCTGGAGAATCCCAGCATGTTAACATAGTAACTTTTAAGAAGAAAGTCCAACGAAAAACGTTTTAAGTTCTATTTATCAAACAATTTACTATCCAGTCAATCAAATTACTTTTAATTCCATACTGTCTCATTTTCAAAATTAACCCCTTAACTCTAACAGTGTTCCAGCCAGGATTCAAAAGGGCAGGATACTGGCACTGAAAAGGGAACTACTAGGGGGTCCGGGGACATGTTCCCCCTGAAAAATTGTAACCGGTGCATGCATTTGGTGCATTTTGGCATTCTTAAGGCATGGAATTTGGCATAATTTAGGCATGGTATTAGACATACTTAAACATGGTATAAGGTATATCCCCGGCCGCGTCATACCAAAGACGAAAAAAAAACGGTACTAGCAGCTTCCTCGCTTAGCGCTCAGCATTAAGAGGGTAGTGCTAGGACTGGTCATCCCGGTGTCAGTATAATGTGACTGGGTGGGGTATCATGTCACGTGTCTACGGCGTGATATTCCAGTGAGACAGCACTATAAAGTTGGGCATTGTGCTCACTGCTACAAGTAGACACCGTCGTTTATATGACTGAAAAATTGTTGAAAAAGACGTTAACCCGAACACACACACACACACACTCACACACACACACACACACACACACACACACACACACACACATACACACACTTTGTGTTCTTATATGCTATGTATGTTGTCTCTAATATGCATATCAACTAAGATGCTGTTGCTTGTATTTTATTTCATTTCCAGTCATTAATTATCACCTTCACAACTTCACAAGCTAAAAGTCAATTTTCAAAGTTCTGCTTTGCAATATTTTTGTTATATATTTATAAAATAGTTGAACTATAAACTCAGTATTCAAGTCACATATTCATTTGAACAACTTTATTTCATAGAATACCAAAACATAGGCAATGACATGAAGCATGATGGCATATGAGATATGTTAGACATTTAACTGAACAATACATGCATTTGAAAAACGTGTAGTTATATTGAAATAAATCATGATAGTAATACGTTTTACCATACTTTTCTCAAACATCTCTTAATTAACCAACCCTATCAGTGGATCAATTAAAATATTGTCAAACTTTTAGCATATGTGTTTAGTTATTTTTTGTCAACAAGGCACCATTTTCAAACAACATTTTCAACAAATACATCAAAACAGTATGATTATACTCAAGGACCACAACTGTGTTTTTATTGTAAAGGTATCATTTTCAAACACAAGTTTAAATAAATACATCACAACACAGTATGGTTATACTCGAGGATCTCAACAGTCATTTATAATTTAGAAGCCTCAGAAGATCTTGTTCGCCATAATTGTTTGTATATCATTGAACAAAGCATCATGACAATCCAGTTGAATATTTAACAATCTGTCAACACTGACATTACTCAAAGAATGCTCTGTGTGGTCTTTTAATTATTTTCAGCCTACTGAAGACACGTTCAGCTTCTGCTGTGCTGAGTGGGATCACAGCTACAGCTGTCACCAGATGCAGGACATGAAGATATATAGCTGACAGTCCCAGTTGTTGATGCAACTTGTTGTGGAAGAGTTTCAGTAATCCGGAGATTGATCTATCACAGCTGTCTAACCTGACCACTGTTCTAGAGTGTCATCCTCAGGCAGGTTGTAGTGATTCGCCAGATATTGGACATCATTCAGTCCATACATACATGGTAGATTGTCCAGTCTGCTGAGGTCCAGGACGGCAAGAACACATCGGAATTGGTAAACCTGCTTCTGATGTTGGTGTTCAGGTTTTCCAGTAACTTCTCACTGCCCTGTTGGAACTGGATGGATGCTTGTTTCACTTAGACCACACTCTTGTATGATTTTTTTCGGCCTTAGGCAGCCAAAGTCTATTTTGGTGTTTATTTAGTCTAACTTTCTTAAAGTCATTTCAACTTGACTGACAACTCCAACATGACAGCTGTTCTTCTAAAAGTACAAACTGAGGGCTGTCACATGTGGAAGCACATATTCCAACAGTAACAGGGAGCGCAGAGTATCCGGGCTTTTGAGGGATTTAGTAGTCCATTTCCCTGGGAGTAACCGCCGATGGTATGTGACTCTAGGTCTGTGATGAAACACTTGTACGATTTCACTACTTAACTTACACATTGTTCATGACTTAGACCGGTTTTTGGCTTACTTGATGGCGAGTGGTGCCAAGTCAAATGCCTTCTGTATTTCCTGGAGGTTTTCTTTCCCATTAGAATTATAGCTGTAGTATGTGTACAAGGGGTCTTGTCCAAAATGCTTCGACACTTTTAAAGCTGTCACGACAAGCCAAGGGCTAGTCTGAGTTCCATGCAGTGAGTAGTGACTAGTGTTGGCACTTGGTCTGTCAACTGATTGGCAACTCCGTTTCTTCTGCCTGTGATCATTGCAGTTCCATCAAATGCAAACTCAGTCATTTCCTGGGGGTTAAGGTCACTTTCTGTTAAGGTCACTTGCTGTATCAATATCGGACAATGAATAGCTATTTTTTGTATACCGGTATTAATACTGTCGTTATTTGAAGAGATATCCTCAACAAGTATTTTCACTGTACCAGTATTTACGCGAGTCAGAAGTATTTAAGTCATTCAATGAAAAAAATCAGAAAACTTCTTTTGCATGTTTTTTTCATGTTGTTTACCCGATTTCTTGATTTTATAGAACAGCCAGTCTGCTACTCTGTAAGAAATTCATGCTTTGTGAGACTGTGCTCTTTGACGCAAATTTCTGCAAATGTCAGAATTGAACCAAGGCTTTTATTTTGGTCTAGTTTAATATAGGTGCGGATACATACCGTTTCCAATCTAGAAATTGTATAGGCTTTCTCTATACTTCCATTTTTATACATGAAGAAGCCGTGTTTTTGGTTTAAATCAATCAATTTCCTCTATCAAATAACATGGATATTATTTGTTTGTTTGTTTGTTTTGGGTTTTAACGCCGTTTTTCAACAGTATTTCAGTTATGTAACGGGGGGCAGTTCCTGGTTTTCCGTACCATCATTCCCAACTTTTAGTAACATCGAAAAACCCGATAAAGCGGGACAGCTTTCCCTATCATAAAAATCAAAAAAAACCAATAATCCGAAAATCTCTGCTATCGGACGCTTGGGTGGATTTCCGTACTAATTGTTGTTGTTGTAGTATAACCGGGGGAAAATCGGTAATTAACAGCTGATGCATTTGCAGACGCACAGTTTACTAAACAAGTTTTAATTGATATTAAAGTGAAAAGCGGAACATTAATTAGTCGAAAATGTATATAATATTTATCAATTGTCAAATAAAAGTAATATCTAAGAATATAAATACGTTACTATATACGTTAATATTATACATCATATAAAAGAGCCATAAAATTAAATATATTTTATAGTTCTTTGTTCAAACACAAAAAATACTTTCTAGTTAATACATGAAACATAATGCTAAACATATATTATGTACGCACAACAATTAACTGTCTGTAAATAATCATTAATTCACAGGAATTACATATACTTTGTATTAAACTAAATCACTGTCTTTTATACAGCACTACTGTCTTCTACATCTGAGCTATGACATTTATCAAGGCCTTAAGTTTCTCTTTCTTACTTAGTACATTTTTAAGATAATAGACTTAATAAGTAATTATTTAAGTTTTTTTTTTTTCGTGAAATTTTGGGCAAGGATCTTCACTCAGTACATATTTACGGAAAACTCTGTTGACATTAATGGTATAATCAAAATTTCGTAGACTGACAAGTCAATAACGATAATTTATTACTGTTAAATTCTAAAGGTGGGTAATAATTTGTACTGATTCTTTCGGTTGTCATAAGATTAATGAAATAAGTGAAAAAATCATAAAAACTCAATCCCCGAGAGAAAGAAAAAAGAAGATATATAAACAGAAAAGGTGATATATATTTACAACACACTAAAACCATAAAACCTTTAAAAATACCTGTTTGGTAACATATTTTTTTGACCTAGCTTGAAACACACTGACCGAATATTGCTCACCCCTAGGCAATATTGTAATACACTATGAAATGAAAGGGTTATTAAACATTTTGACACAATATAATTATTTTATGTTTAATGAAAATTGTGTGCAATCTTGGGACTAAATTAATTTAAATTTTTCAAACAAATAATTAAAAATGTACCATAAACAGGCCTTAAAGGCACCGGCCTCCAGATCGTTCGACAACAATTTTTTTTTTTTTTTTTTTAGACTTCTGAAAATTAATGCTATATTTCTTAAGAATGTTTTGAAACTTAATTACTGAGAAACTAAACGTTACGGAAACAGACGAGAATTAGTTGTTTTAACTGCTTTTTACGTTTAAAAATTTAAAAAGCGTTTTGTATATTCAAGCTCATAAACACTAAACCCACCATAGCGTTATTTGTAACGACAGCGGAAATTTATTTTTGCCGCGGCGGCCCGGGGTTCGATTCACGGCGCGGTCATCTTATTTCTTGATCTGGCATTTTAAATGATCTTTTTTAGAAACAAGACTTCAATTCAAATGTTCATAATAGGGACCAAAC
This sequence comes from Mercenaria mercenaria, assembly GCF_021730395.1. NCBI lineage: Eukaryota > Metazoa > Mollusca > Bivalvia > Venerida > Veneridae > Mercenaria > Mercenaria mercenaria. Next base: position 66,637,541 of record NC_069373.1, read on the forward strand.
TTAAAATTTGAAAGATAGCCTGATGAACCGATAATTCTGATGTTGTTGTTTCTTTAACCTCCTTATAATTTTTTTAAATTCTGTATTTTTAAATTAAAGCAGCCATTTGTCGATTTATCGTAAAGATTATCTGATATAGTATATCCGGTGTATTTATTTGTTTCTGAATTCACAGTTAATTCCTTAAATTGGTTTTATTACAATCTCATTTTTTTGGCACTAACAATCAATAAGCAATTTGTATCGACAAAGCCCCTGCAAACCGGAGGCTAGAGAGCGACAATTTTTTTCCGTAACAGTTTCCGAGTACTTACGGATAACGGCGGAAATAGCCGGAATATTTGAAGAAATGTTCAATGTACACACTAAAATGCAAAAAGGACCAAACAAACCATTATTGAATTTATAACAAATTACACATAACAAAAATTGAATATTTTTTCTACATTTTTTCTGCATTTTAGGGGTATCGATTTTTTGATTATTTGCCGAAAATATCTAATTTTATCTGTTATATTTGAAAAAGTCAGTATTTTTGTCCGTTTCCTACAGAGTCTATATGAGCGGGGTGGGTCTATTTAAAGTCAAAAAGGCCCAAACCCAAAATATTAAATATTTTTTTAAAAGAATATTCAAAATATCCGGAATAAATTAAACTTTAATTTGTGGGGTATCGAATTTTGATTCCAAACAGAACTTTTTCTATTAATTTTAAGTAATTTTTTTTCCTTCTTTGTTATATAGGCAAATTTACGTTTTTTCCGATAGATCGATGTTACTAAAAGTTGGTAATGACAAACCTGTTCTCCGCAAGTAACTGCCAACCTCCCCACATGAATCAGAGGTGGAGGACTAATGATTTCAGACACAGTGTCGTTTATCAAATAGTCGCGGAGATCGAACTCGCGACCCCGCGATCCGTAGACCGACGCTCTGACTACTGAGCTAAGCGGGCGGGTTGGATATTATTTGTAAAAGCAATAAGATCAAGTAGTGTTGTGGAGTTAGATGTAATTCAAGTTGAGAATATCGTCTATCATTATAAGTTTGTTATAATTCTAAAGCTGTTTCTAATCATCTATGCAATTTGTCCCGAAATTCGACCGTCTTATGTGTGTGTGTGTGTGTGTGTGTGTGTGCGTGCGTGCGTGCGTGACTGCGTGCGTGTGTGTGTGTTCGGGTTTAACGTCTTTTTCAACAATTTTTCAGTCATATAAAGACGGTGCCTTTTTGTAGCAGTGAGCACAAGGCCAAACTTAATATTGCTGCCTCACTGGAATATCACGCCGTAGACACGTGTCGTGATACCCCATCCAGTCACATTATACTGAAACCGGGATGGACAGTCTTAGCACTATTCTCTTAATGCGGAAGCTATTAGTACCATTTTTACGTCTTTAGTATGAAGCGGGCGCTCTACCACCAGGCTACCGAGGCGTTATGAGGTGGTATATAAATTCCACATAATAGATTTAACGGATTTTTAGGTTGAAATACAGTCAAATTCTGGAGACTGCAAAAATATCATAATGAAAGTTTTCACTGAAACAGATTTATCCGCCGTTCTATTTTCGCACTGCTGTTTTCGATTATTTACGAGTATACCGACCACTAATACCTCTATACGTAATTCCTATGTAAAAGTTCCTGGTCAGGTTTAACAATCAGTTCAGTGCACGTGATAAAAGAAAATATATTAAATTAAACATCTTTGAAAAGCTCAGGTCGCAAGCTTTCTAAATGGTGTATATCTAGAGAAACTATGACACACTGACAGTTTAAAAAATAGAATTTTCTATCGAGTTTTAGTTTTAGCGTAAAGTAACGTTTATAATATATTTCAAACTGTTAACTGTTGAATAAAAAAGACATGGATCTAATACTTCTGTTATCTATATTCTCTTTGTGAATATTAGTGTTTTTAATGAAACAGATACTGTGTTTTTCATTGGTATCATTATAGTAAATTTTAATTAAGCCGGTGAAGGGTTGCCTTGCCCAGCTCGTCAGTGTGTTTCAAGACACTTGATGGTTTTAGTCAGAGGAGAATTTCTAGTATATAATGTAACATTGATGCAAGTGGTTTGAATGTTATACTGTTTAATGGAAGTGACTTGAACTGTTACAGCGGAGCGGTTAATTGCACATCAAATGCGGGTTTCAACCTTTCTGTGCTTTCAGCGCTTTGATTATCTAATGTGATTCGGGAATATTTACGACTTTTTCAGTTCCAAAGAAAACATATTACTTTGCATAAACCAATTCAGTGTTCTTGGTTTTGAAATGCGTGTATACCAATGAAGTTAAAAGACTGTATAATGTATCCAATTATACTTTTAAAAATACAACGTGAAAGAGAACTAGGGATATGAATGCTGCAGTGGCTGAGAATAAAGGGAAATAATATTTTGGCATTAGAAATTCCGGGTCATTTAGATATACATATTGCGCTAAGTACAAAAAGAAAAAGAAATACGGAGAAAATAATCGTTTGTGCTTCAGTGATGTTTGAACGAAAAACCGGTTCTTCACCGTTAACTGTGTAAAATTAAAAACAAAAACTTGCTGTTTTGTTTTCATGATTTTACTTACATTTTTTGTTTGTTTTTGTTTTTGCTTTCAGTATAATCACTATTACTATTAAAATAAAGACTCGGAGCTCACTTTTAAAGTTAAAGCTCGGAGCGTCTTTAACATTTTGTTTAAAAAGTTAAAATGTTAAAAAATCAGAGGTAAGCAATTTAACCCACAAGCAACCAACCATTCTTTGATAAAACATAATGGCCCTCTTAATTACAACACTAGACATTGTACAATGCAAAAGCAGATACAATTTAACCATGATTGATGGCATTATGAAAACGGCAACGTTACTGTCTTTTAAAGATAAAATATCTGATACTGAAACGTTTCACAAAATACTTCTAAGTAATATTGAAATGTGGGGATCTTCTAAATACAGTGCAACCTCTGTAGAGCAACACCGTTTGGGAGACACAAATATTGACTGTTATGTAGAGGATGTTGTTCTGGAGAAGTAAACTTGATAGTATATTTCAGCTTAGGAAAATTTTGATGATGTTGTTATAATGAGGTGTTTGCTTATAATAGGGCCGCTCTGGAGAGGTTGTACTGTAAGAGCAAATGTAAAAAAAAAACCAAGCACAGTGACCTATTTATTTTATTTCAACATGTTATAGATTATATATGTTTATTTCCAAAAGTGAATCTATGTTGTAGAAAAATGTTATAAAAATTGTGATGATTTTCTCAATCTTTTCAAGTCCATGAAGTCAGTCTAACAAAAATCAAAGATCAGCCCTGTCTTTTTTATTTGCCGGATTTTCTAGGTATAGTGTGAAGTATGGTGGCTTATTTTTGCCACGAGATAGCTAGGCCGTAACTATCGCGATACTTAAAAGAATAATCATCACGCCATGTACCCGGATAATCTTAACTCTGTTCAGCGACCCTAACTCAGTGCCAACATGGCGGATGTAAAGCCGATACAAACTTTGTTTCTGTGTAATTACGATGTATAAAGGGAAAGGTTTCTGTTGTTAATCTATCTCCATTTATCAAGTGTATATCTATTTCATAATGTATCATTGTTAAATATATCAACCTTTGTGTATTCAGGTGGAAAAACGCGAACAAGGCAACTTTTTCAGTGAAAACTTTTACAAAAAATCTTTAAAAATACTTCTATGCTTTTGATGCCTCGACTATTTTGTGTTTGAAAGCAAAGATATACTGCTTTATAGGCCCCTTACACTATGTTGTTAACCCACCACATGTTGACACAATACATGTTCAAATGTACTGACAGCGAGAAAAGGGATAAAAACCTAACTTTGATTTTATAAAAACCGAACTCAGTTTACATGAGGAATTTGGGTAAAAACCTAACGTACACGAAATTGTGTGACGGATTTAAAAACCTAACTGACTAGTATTCTATAGAAAAGAATGAGTTGACTGTACATGGTTGATTATTGTAAACTTACTTTATAAGCGGTATTGTCTTTAAACTTTGTCATTAATTTTAAGATGTTATATGTATGCCCATACAGCAAATATTTTTTCATAATTTTAATATTATGCAAATAGCAATGTTTGGAAAAATTGGATAAACCCTAAAAAATAACTCAGTATAAAAGTCAAAATTATTTATTTACATAAGAAATTATTTAATACCACTGATATTCGAAGTTCTGTAGTCCCCAACCCTCTCTCCCCCACACACACCACACACACACACACACAACACACACACCACACACACTGTTTCAGAAGAATTGTTTGTTTCAAATCTTGTTTTTCTATAGTGTAAGAGATTTTTAGAGAGTGTGGTGGTGTGGGGGGGTGGGGGGGGGGATGAGGCATGGGCTGACGGGACAGGGGTGTGGTATCCTTCATTTTCACTTTCCGCGGACACTTAAAATCCACTTGTCCATAGTCAAATTTCCCCTTGCTCTGATTTGTAATATTAAACCTTCATGAAAGCGCAAATAGACTTGAGATCGAGTTCTTTATTTAGGACAATGAAAAGAAAAGCATATCACAGTAACTGTGGTAAAATATAAGCTGTTGAAATATTTGCCTTTTAACTTTTATAAAAGTCTGAAATCGCGTAAGCAGTGTTCGGGATCTTTTGAGGTCATGTCCGAAACACTGCCCACGCAATGGTGCAAAGCCAGATGAATTCAGAGAAAGACTCTTAAAACGTTCCGACTTGTTTTAGTCATACTTGCGATCTCTGTGTGCTTTTGATTTTAATTTGGCAGACTACTAGGTCAAATATTTCCTTTGACAGTGACTTATTGTCTCAGCAGTTGGAATTCTACTTACAAACTTGTCATAATACTTTTTTTAAGTTGTTTAAGTTTCTGATGTCTTTAAATGCCCTTTTAGTTCTCTGTGTGTAGCCCTTGTTTTCCTTTTTTTAAGTTTTAGTTACAGAATGCTATATGCTGATGATGCAAATATTTTTCTTCAGCTACTTTAAGTAGTTCTTATGTTCCCTTTAGCATGTATATGGTTTCTTCTTTTATGTTTTTTTTTTTTAAATGCATGTTGTAAAATTTGACTCTTCTTATTTTTGTGTAGTGTCAGCTAATTTTTTTATGTTGCTTTAAATGTGCTAAATCTGTATGTGGTAAATTACTTTTTCGTTTCATTTGCTAGTACATATGTGCTATTTTGTTTTAATGCGCTGTAACATGTATGTGATAATTTGTGATTTGTTTCTTATCTACTTAGAGCCAGATGCTTTATTTGCTTTAATGTACTTTAACATATTTGCATTTTATTACAGCTGTTTTACTTATGTTGAGCTTATTTACATGTGTTTGTCGGAAAATAGCTTTAAGCTAGTGTTCTATGTTTATACTTTTCCGACGTTAAATGAATCTTCTTGTATCTAAATCTTCTCTGATATTTTATCATAGTCACCGAGTTACAGTGTGCGCGAGACCTAGTCAAAGAACCCATTATCTTTATCACCTCCATACACTTGAAGCAACACACAATCTTAATGATATTTTATGTTTTCTTATTTTATACCTGAAAAAGTATGCTTGTCCGCGGACACACAGAATGAAAAATGCACTTGTCCGCCGGCAAAAAATCACGAGTCGGATAAGTTGGACATAGGAATCCCACATCCCTGCAGGGTGGGTAGATCAAAGAACTTCGAGCATCAGCAGTCCATAAAAAGCACAGACGAACAGCAGTTTTCGTTTTGGTTAGGTGTTTATCCATTCTAAGTTCGTATTTATCCAGCACTGTTTCCTATACCAGTTAGGAATTATCCGCAAATTTAAACCCACCTCATAATCAAATCAATTTTTAAGCTATAAAAATCGATTTCAAACTTTGATACTGTTAAACATTGTCAAAGAGATATTTATGGAACTAATACATTTAATAAGTAAGGTCTTACTGCAATTTCTGGTACTTTAAAACAGTTAGAAACATAAAACATGTTCATTTTGAAGACTTTTTTGAGTACTTTTTAATGAATTCCAGTCACATAATGTGACATTTCGATTGAACTATTTAGTACACAAAACATGTTATCAATACAGGATATTATGACTATCAAAAGTTTTACGCTAACATTGCATACTCACATAAAAACACGAAAAAAAGACAAGGAAATTAACTACATACATCGTCTTTCTGTCAGCCATGTTGGCACTGAGTTAGGGTCGCTGAACAGAGTTAGGATTATCCGGGTACATGGCGTGATCATGGCGTGTCAGATAAAGCGAAGTTTTCTAAAAAGATTATCTCAATAGTCAAACGTTTCTTGGAAATGCTATTGCTATGAATTACTTTATTATCCCAATACGTTTTGCCTATAAATGCCCACAACTGCCATTTATTCATTATTATTATTTCATCATTATTGAGTTAGATGACTGTCTCGAATCTTTCTGAAATAATCGTGATATTTCGAAATTTTCTGAAAGTTATCTCAATAGCCATAAAAGTTCCTGGAAATAAAAAGCATATCTAGCAAAAAAGAGTTACCTGATAATGTTTTTAGAAAAATAAACATGTTTGGCGAAAAATTTAGAATATTATCGTGCTAACTACCAAGCAGTCGTGGCAGGTTCTGGCTGCCATATCTTAACTGATGCTATTTGTATCTTTCTTATGGTCGCGTCCCAAAGATCCTTGACAAAATATAAAAATATCTCTGAGCTGAAATTTACCTAGGCAGGTTCAAGCATTAGGCCTAACGCGAAAATTTGCGCTAAAACAATTTCAGGAAATAGATCTAAATAAATTTTCTTGAAATATATTATTTTTGCTGAAATATTTTAAGACAAATGTACACATTTCCTGGAAAGTATACAAGTTAAAATATGCCACCATGATAGCGAAGTGAACCATATTCTACATTGTAGCAAATGTGCGGAGTACTAGGATATATTTAACTAGGTGTTTTGTACGTCGACGTCGGTCGATTAATTAAAGCCAATTAAAGGTAGAACAGGTAAATTAGTTTTCATTTAAATAGAGTGGATTGCCGGTTATAAATGTATATTACCCATTTGGATAACAATGTAAAGATGTGAGTTTCATTCCAAAATAAGTTGGTTTACCGACAGGACGACAGAAGTGGGAGTAATTGGAGTTTAATATTTTTCGGACTTGAAATATTCGGATAGTTTAGTGCAAGAAAAAGAGGCTGATTTTAATTTTTATTGTTCGAGTAGATAGAGATATGTGTTTTTGAGTTACAGTGAAAAGCTTGTGTTCTGTCTGATTGAAAATTCTGCTTAAATCCTTTGATCATAAAAATTTGCAGTCAAAGAATATTATAAACATTGCAATATTATATTGGGATTCTCTGTCACCATATATGATTTCAGCTATCAATCTATGTAATAATGTCAGCTCTTCTCACATGGAGTGCATGTCGACTGGTTAGTTCAGGTGAGAAAAGAATTTTAAAAGGCTGATCAATGTGTCCAAGCGTAGGTTAGAATATAAAATACATGTAGAAAAAAAGAGAAGAATGTTAGCTTGGTAATCTTTCAGCTATTTTTAGGTCAGCCATTTGAAAAGAATAGATAGAGCTGTTTCACTTGCCCTTTCATTGGGGTCCCAATTTGGTTAAATTTTGTAGACATTGTATAAGCTGGGATCTTATTATCCACTAATAGGAATGCATTGTCACTCCATTACTTGTTCACTATCATGACTATGATGATATGACATGCAATGTGTAGGTTCCGTAACTCTATTTTTATTATATTTTTACAAACTTATGCCCCATTTCGGTTGTTAAGTTATGATAGACCTTGCTGCAGAGACTTGTATTGTTTGCAGAATTCAAAGACATTAGCTACAAAATGTTCATATGCATTTAGAATCCAGTGAATCCATGTCTCGTGAGTGGGTCTTTGAAGTCACTATCTCTGATACCAAATCATTTGTCCCTCACTACTGAATGCCACTGGGTGTGCACAATTCTAACATGTGATAGGAACATTTTATATCCTTCCAGAGACAAATTGGATTTTGTATTTGTGAGTACAATGTCTTTATTTTTTCAAAATATAATGTTTTTCAGTTACATGGTCAGTTTGTCTGACCAGTGTTCTTGGGTTTTGCATCAGCTTCTTGCAGCACTTGTGTTTTCATAGAAGTAGTTGATATTTTCCTTCTCATGAATTAGACATGAAAGATAAATAACTTGAGACATACTGCCTTTTGTAAAATTATCTCGGAGACATTTCTGTCACCCAGGGGATCAAACTCATGACCACTCACTCTGTACTGTCTGTAGTCTCAAGTTCTACCTAGTGATTAGTGTGGGCACACTGTTTAGATTAAGTTGAGTAACATAATCATCTCAGAGCAAAATGCTTCTTAATCTTTACCGGCAGTAAGTGGTTTTGCCTTTGCGACCAGTGCAGACCAAGATCAACCTGCTCATCCATGCAGACTTGATCATGGTCTGCACTGTTGGCTGTTCAGTCAGTAAATTTTCACCTTCAAATAATAAATGGTACTGCCTAAATTGAAAGATGGACCAGTCCATTTTAGAAATTTAGCATGCTAAAGGTTTATGTCAATGCAGTTATCTTCTTTTTGCTGTGAGGTGACAACATACAAATGTGAAATGTGTGAGTATACACTGTGAACTGTAACATTTTTGTTTTGTTTTGGTATTTGATTGTTTTTTTATGCCCCCGAAGGGAGGCATATTAGTTTTCAACTGTCCATCCGTTCGTTTGTTAGTTAGTTTGTTTGTTCGTCACAGTGTTAACTTTTTGCATGAAAGCACTTTACTCGCGAACCACTGCACCCAGGACCTTCAAACTTCACTTGCTGATAGTACTTATTGAGTACACGACCCCTACTGACTTTGGGGTCAAAGGTCAAGGTCACAGGGGCCAATATTAAGTTTATGCATGAAGGCACTTTATTTGTGAACCACTGCACCCAGGACCTTCAAACTTCACATGCTGATAGTACTTATTGAGTACACGACCCCTACTGACTTTGGGGTCACCAGGTTAAAGGTCAAGGTCACAGGGGCCAATGTTAACTTTTTGCATGAAGACACTTTACTCACGAACCACTGCACCCAGGACCTTCAAACTTCGCATGCTGATAGTACTTTTTGAGTACACAACCCCTACTGACTTTGGGATCACAAGGTCAAAGGTCAAGGTCACAGGGGCCAGTGTTAACTTCTTGCATGAAGGCACTTTACTCGCGAAATACTGCACCCAGGACCTTCAAACTTCACATGCTGATAGTACTTATTGAGTACACGACCCCTATTGACTTTGGGGTCACCAGGTCGCAGGTCAAGGCGCTGCAGGGGCATTTGTCACCATTAGTGACAGCTCTTGTTGTTTGTCTCATACCAACAATGTAAATTACAAGACTTATTCAAGGTCATCCTATAGAATCAGATTGTCTAATTCAGTCATGTTTATCTTGTTTAAAAAAAAACAACTTTTTTCTGGCAGTAAATCAGAAGTGAGTTTTACCAACAAGAAAATACTATTAGAACAATGTTTAATAGAATAGATACAGTGCCTTTAACATACATGCATGTTATCCCTTACCCTGCTATATTTCTAAAATGGACTAGTCCATAATTCAATTTGGGCAATACCACTTATTATTCACAGGGGTGTTTACTGAAAATTCACTGACTGAATAGCGAACAGTGCAGACCATGATCAGCCTGCATGGATGAGCAGGCTGATCTTGGTCTGCACTGGTCGCATTAATTTAAGGCAAAATCACTTGCCAACAGCAAACTAAAGGTTAATAGAAAACATACAGTGTCTATAACATACATGCATGTTGAGTAGTATTTATTTATAACAAGATCAATAGATTTTTTAATACAATTACCATGTTTTAATTAAATCTAGTTAGACACCTGCTGACAGGTTTATATTAATTCTGACAGGTGTTTGTGTTACATTGACAGCTATGAAATGCTCTTGTCAGTGAAAAAAAGATAATTTTTGTCATGTCATATTGTTTTTATCAGAATGAATTTTGGGTATTTTGAGGAGTTAAAATTCACTTTTGTGTGTCAGAGGTACATTGTAGTGGTTTTTTATGATGTTCGTTTTGATAAGTATGATATGAACTTTACCAGTTTACCTTCTATGTGATTCCTACATGGGATGAAGTTGAAGGTCTATTGATACATGTAACTGATTCAGATTGTAGATGGTTTTGCATTATGTGATATATTTTTCATAAGGGCATAATTACAGAGTTACGATTCTTGTAGTTGACTTGTAATGAAAATTGGTATTTCACATCCGATGAAGGATTTTCCGAATGTGATGTCATTATCTCCATCTGTAATGAAAAAGCGGTTTTATGTTATGGTAGAAGGATGCTGAAATACCATGTGAGAATACATAATTTTCTATTGTCATTATGGTCTACCACTTTAAGGAAAAGCAGGCCTTCTTAGCTTAATATGGAGATCGCAGATCTACGGATAGTCTGGTCATGAGTTTGATTTCCAAGGACGCGTATGTTCTCATTAGTGATTTGAGATAAGACGTTGTGTCAACCTCCACCTCTGATTCATGTGGGCAGTTGGCAGTCACTTGCAGAGAACAGGTTTGTACTGGTACAGAATCCTGGAACACAAGTTAGGTAAACTGCCCCCTGTTGCATAACTGAAATACTGTTGAAAAATGGTGCTAGACCCAAAACAAACAAAACTTTAAGGTGAAATATTTTATCAAATCCTTTGATATTGTTTTTTCCTTGTTGTACTGCTTTTATCTTTGCGCTTCATTCATATTTTGAAGATTGTTGCCTAGCAGCTGATAACTGTTTAAAACAGAGACCGTGGAATAAATCATGGTTTTCGATGATAAAGTATATTCATTTTCATTTTTTTTTTTCAAAATTGTTGTTTTACATTTAGTTTTACATTAAGAACAGATGTATGGAAATTAAAAACTTAAGTTAGGCCTAAAAAAAAATTTCTTTGTTTCCGGTAACATGCTAAAAAAAATTAGGGTAGGTAGGTCGGAAAAACTTTTTTTGGATTTTTTTTTTATTAAGGGAGACTTTTTGGAAATTATTTTTGTGTCAAAAAATGAATACAAATAGGGGGGTTATGCCTCTAGAGCATCAGTAAGTTGATTTAATTCTGTGACCTAAATTTTGGAGAAAATACTGATTTTTATATATTTTTTTCACACTTGGGTAGAAAAGCTGAGTAGTGTAATTTACTTATATTATCTACCACTTGCTATAAAGTCCTTAATTGGATTTATGGGTTAGATAATATAAAGATTACATTGCAAATTGTAAGATCATTGAAGTATGCAAAGTTATCATTTATTATATAGGATTGTACTAACTTCTCACTAATGCTGACATAACAGTTTTGATTAGTAATCTGACTCAAGGCATACCAGTTAAAATTTTCTTTTGAGTATTTTCTCTTTGTTCATTGATTGGTGAAAACTAAATCATGCATATCCATTTTCTGGTATTTGAACTTGAAACCTCCAGACAGAATTACTGAGAGTGGTTGTGACCGTTGTCCCATGTAGTTCTAGGACAACTTGAGTTTGAAAATAATCGGGACAACTGTGACAACTATGCACGATGGTAAGAGATGATAGTTAGGGTCTGAATTTTAACACTTAGTTTTGCCATATCTCTGTGATTCCAGCAGGTATAAAAATTAAATTTTTTATTTTGATATAAATGAGATGAGAAATCAAATTCTTAAGTCCTATTTTTGTGCCACTTGTCACCTGTACTGTGTTGATGCGCTGCAAAGCACAAATAAAATTTTAAAAAATGACTGAGCAGCAGATATGTTAGTCTGTTTTGTTCACAGGAGATAGCTCCTGAGAGTATTCAGATTTGTGTAGTTATGTCCCTTTTCTTTTCAAAACACTAGATAATCATTGAAATCAGAATATATAACAGAATTATTTAAAAAAAAAAAAAAGATTATCTAGAAGGTAGCCAGACTTGTCCCCTACCCTACACTACAACTTCATTAAATTAATGTTTTAACCGTATGCTGTACTGACAGACAGTAGCTAGAGCTTATTGGGTTCTAAGTGTTGGATAAATATATCCAGAATTCCTGGTTCTCTTTTGATCCCCTTGCAACATAATGTATTATGTTAAATTAGTACCGCTGATCTGATCCTGTGTCAGTGGTCATTTACAGGGTATGATTTACATTGTACTAGTGGTATTGAAACAGTCTGTCTTGTTTGAAGAGTTCTAAATAAAGAACATAAGTAAATATGTATATATATATATATAACTATTTCCTTTTGTTGTACTGAGCTGATATTTGCTAAATACTTCCAACTGGAACAAAAAGCCATTGACTTTATTTTAACAGATTTCAGTTTAACATGGAATTATCTGAAAAAAGTTTGAAGGTTTTCTGTTATTAAAGCAGTGTTTGCTATTTCCATTATGTACTAGTGTATAATGTTTTTGAATTACATAACTTAGGTATATATCTGCAAAGTATTCATTTAAGAATATTAAAAAAAAGCTCAAAAAGTGTTGCAACATTTTTGGTCAAGATTCTGTGTATGTGACGTTTCAATTAAATGTGTATTTTTAGATATATATATATATATATATATATATATATATATATATATATATATATATATATATATATATATATATATATATATATATATATATATATATATATTACGTCCTTCTGTGAAGTATAAATATAAAAAAATTCTCTTAGTATTTGTGTAAGCAACTTTAAACTATAGTCTATAGTTACATGTATACAAAAATAGAGAAATATTCAAACAGTATTACATATGCGTCTCAGATACTATCTTGATTTACTCACTTTGAACTTTTAAAGTTGAAACGATTTAAGTTTGCAAATTTTTATGTCATACTTCAGTAAATGACCTGAATACACCCTTTACATTTCTTTCAGGATTTTCCAACATGATATGATATATTGTAAACAAACATTGTCGTAAATGAGAATAGCCGGCCATTCACGTTTACACATAATTAACGTATTATCCTTATTTGGATTAAATCCTCGTAAAGGTATGAAATTTAGTAGAAACTTACATGAGATTGCTTATTAAATCTGTGAAATCTTGCACAGCTGTTTTCTTTTAAATCACGGTTTTAATATGTGTTTAATTGTGACACTGTAGCCGTAAAGTAAACTTACGATGTATTATTTGTTTTGTATTAGTACAAATGTATATAGCTTATATACAGCAAGTCACAGCCTTTTTAGCTCGACTATTCATAGAATAGTGAGCTATTGCACTCGCCCATGCGTCGGCGTCGGCGTCGGCGTCGGCGTCTGCGTCCGCGTCCGTGTCCCGATTTTGGTTAAGGTTTGTATGTAAGCTGGTATCTCAGTAACCACTTGTGGGAATGGATTGAAACTTCACACACTTATTCACTGTGACAAACTGACTTACATTGCACAGGTTCCATAACTCTATTTTGCTTTTTTACAAAATTATGCCCCTTTTTCGACTTAGAAATTTTTGGTTAAGGTTTTGTATGTAAGCTGGTAACTCAGTAACCACTTGTGGGAATGGATTGAAACTTCACACACTTATTCACTGTGATGAACTGATCTACATTGCACAGGTTCCATAACTCTATTTTGCTTTTTTACAAAATTATGCCCCTTTTTCGACTTAGAAATTTTTGGTTAAGGTTTTGTATGTAAGCTGGTATCTCAGTACTACTAATGGGAATGGATTGAAACTTCACATCCTTGTTCACTATCATGATCTGACATCCCACTAAGCAAGTCCCATAACTCTACTCTCTTTTTTTCAAAATTATGCCCCTTTTTCGACTTAGCAGTTTTGGTTAATTTTTGTATGTAATCTGATATCTCAATATCCACTAATTGGAATGGATTGAAACTTCACACACTTGTTCACTGTCATGATCTAACTGCACTGTGAAGGTCGCATAACTCTACTTGGCATTTTACAAAATTATGCCCCTTTGACTTAGCAGTTTTTGTTAATTTTTTGTATGTAAGCTGGTATCTCAGTATCCACAAATTGGAAAGGATTGAAACTTCACACACTTGTTCACTGTCATGATATGGACATGCAGTACAGAGGTTCAATACCTCTACTTTGCATTTTACAAAGTTTATGCCCCTTTTCAACTTTGTATTCATTCAATTGACAAGGCTGTTGAATAGTCGAGCGTTGCTGTCCTCCGACAGCTCTTGTTATCAGTTCCACAATAATGAATATATTTACATATTTATAAAGCTTTGCAGCCCGCCCGCTTAGCTCAGTAGGTAGAGCGTTGGTCTACGGATCGCAGGGTCGTGAGTTCGATCCTCGGGCGGGGCGTGTGTTCTCCGTGACTATTTGATAAACGACATTGTGTCTGAAATCATTAGTCCTCCACCTCTGATTCATGTGGGGAAGTTGGCAGTTACTTGCGGAGAACAGGTTTGTACTGGTACAGAATCCAGGAACACTGGTTAGGTTAACTGCCCGCCGTTACATGACTGAAATACTGTTGAAAAACGGCGTTAAACCCAAAACAAAACAAAAACAAACAAAAATTTATGAAGCTTTGCACAAATGTTTTTGATGTATCATCATTTTTTAACGCAGTATTTCACAATAAGCATGACATGATGAATGCTTTACATTTTGTATATTTTTCAAAAATAATTATGACATAAATTAATATGGAAAATCTAGAATATTATGTTAGTAGGTCATTATTTGCATAGTATTATAAGATGGATTTATTGCTCACGAAAAATGGTCTGTGATAGAGGTTCATATATACCAGAGTCTTTATAGTTGGGTCCATTAGTTCAGTAGGTATTAAGATATAGGTCCATGTTTTGGAGAAGAAAAGTTTGAAAGTCATCAGAGAAAGTATTGTTTTACATGAAAATTTTACAGCATATAAAATATTTATATTATTCTGCAAAACCATTCTCAATTTACTCATATATGTATTGAATTCCGGAAAGGGACTGCATGAAGGGGCCACACTTCTGGACAGTTCAGCGCCTTTAAAAACTAACCATTTTTAAAAAGCTGTTACATGTCTTCGTTTTGATGCATTTGCAACATCGCACAAGTGTTTAAACTTTACATAAGTAGGTAAAACATCGTTTTTGACAATTGTTT
This sequence comes from Mercenaria mercenaria, assembly GCF_021730395.1. Lineage (NCBI taxonomy): Eukaryota > Metazoa > Mollusca > Bivalvia > Venerida > Veneridae > Mercenaria > Mercenaria mercenaria. Next base: position 66,652,720 of record NC_069373.1, read on the forward strand.
ACATTTATTTCTTACCAAATGGCATTCTTATTTAAAGGGGACAACTCCTTTAGAATATATAAGTATCCAACTCTGTGGGACAAAACAGTAAAATATATATTGGACAAATAAGTTGTTGGTCAAGATGCTGTTCATTTACTAAAAAAATCTGTTGTTTTGTGATATACTGCTAAACCATAAGACATTAATTGAGAAGTTGCAAGTTTTGGCTGAGTCTGAAGTTGTTTGTCTTCTAACTCTGATAAATAAGGGGAAGGGGAATACTTGTATTTGTCTCATGTTTTTGTATGTATACAAACTGAGAATTTGTTGAATAAAACTTGAAACTTGGAAGTTGACAGTAACCAGTACTTGTACTTGTACTGGTATGGAACACTAGTTATCAATATATAACCTTACCCTGCAAAATTTCTAAAATGGATGGTCTTTCATTGAATTTGGGCAGTACCATTTATTATTTGAAGGGGTGTTCACTGAAAATTGACAGACTGAATAGTGAACAGTGCAGACCATGATCAACCTGCACAGATGTGCAGGCTGATCTTGGTCTGCACTGGTCATGATCAGTCTGCACGGACATGCAGGCTGATCTTGGTCTGCACGCACGGACGTGCAGGCTGATCTTGGTCTGCACGCACGGACATGCAGGCTGATCTTGGTCTGCACGCACGGACGTGCAGGCTGATCTTGGTCTGCACGCATGGACGTGCAGGCTGATCTTGGTCTGCACGCACGGACGTGCAGGCTGAACTTGGTCTGCACGCAGGGATGTGCTGGCTGATCTTTGTCTGCACTGGTCGCAAAGGCAAATTGCCACTTGCATCCAGCAGCCTTTAATAAGGATAAATGAATAGCTTTTATCGTGTTTCTCACAAACGTACAGAAAACTTACCCTTAATTTTGTTATATAATAAGGCTATATGACCATCAGTGATTTTGATAAATAATTATGAAGTAAATTGTATTTAGCCTACTAGGTAGTTATGAAGTCAAAAATATTTGTTGTACTTGTAAGGCTGTGCTGATGTAATGTAATTAGCCTTAATTATTAATGGCAATGTTTTTTCAGTTTATGTGTCCAGTTTAACGTTTTTGCTATATATGACATATATGGCATTGTTTCACTGCAAAATCTAAGTCATTTCATTCATTTACATTCCTACATAGAGAAAAGTTACATTTTTTCTTCATAATTCGCCACAAGTATGTGTGATGACAAGAAACTGTTTATCTGATGGTTAAAGGGTGTGAATGAATATAAATTGCAAATTTATTGGTATCAGTGAAATCCCGCAACAAATTTTATCTGCCTCTATTAAGGATACATGTAAATATTTGTTTAGTTTTACTGTTTGTAGCCACACATGTACATTCTTAATGTTCTATGTGTGAAGTACATTGTATGGTCAGATAGATCAATTGTAAGTCTTGAATTTTATCTGCTGATGACCACCAATGATATATAAATCATAAATAAGGACAGAAAATCATCGGTGTTGTACTTTAATTGAGAAAGGGGCAGGGTTTAGTTGGAGGTAAGATGGCATGGGGGAAGTTTAGAGTCACACTGATACACTTCGGGTTCTATGGAAACTTTTCAAGCTTTTGATGGTGGAGGAAGATGCAGGCATGGGCGGAAACCTGGCTGCATGGTTTTCTCACATGAAGAATTCTACACCCAAACGATGTTTTGAAACTGCATCAATGAAGGACAAGTGATTAAAAATCATTGATTGTAACCACTCGGCCATGGGTTGTAAGAATTCAGTTTTACCAATAGAGATATGTAAGCAAACATTAAATTGTCTCAAAGAAAATATCCAGTAGCCTATTTTAACGTTTCCTTGAAAAGATTTCTTTATGACAGTGTTTACATTTGGTAAGACAGAATACGGCAAGGCCTGCATTTTGTTATCTGTGACAGCAATTTGGAATTTTTTAGACAGTACCTTCATTTTTGTATCTCTGACATGTCTGTGTATTAGTAACAAACCATTTTGAGACTGGCTGGCATTTTGATTTGACTGCTAACTTTAAATCACTTGCCTCTCACCGATGTGGGTTTTAGTCTCACTTGGGGCTTAGAATTCTTCATGTGAGGAAGCCATTCAACTGGTCCATTCAGCTGGTTTACAGAAAGTCAGTGGTTCTACCCAGGTACCACCCATAATAAAATTATGCCCATAGGGGCACCCCAGGGTTCTTCCTCCACCATCCAAAGCTGGAAAGTCGTCATATGACCTATAATTGTGTTGGTGTGACATTGAAAATCCAACAAAATAATTGTTCTTTGGACACATGACTATGTTTATTTACAATTAATATAATAGTTTCATAATTTGATAGTTAAGACTTGTTCAGACATGCAGCCAGTGTTTTTCTTTTTGTTCAGCATTCACTATTGTAACAGTGAAATTAAAAACCTCATTTTAGAAGATTTTTTTCCATTAAATCATTATTTCTTTGTATATCATCTTTTAACAGAAGTTTTGAATATATGCTCAAATTTCTCACTTTGAATATGAAACCAAAAATGGTTTGTGATATCATTCAATTTGTCCATGACATTATGGTTTATTATGACAATAAATGTTGATGACCCGGTGCAATATGAAGTCATAAAAGACTACCTGAGAGGGTGATATTTTTGATAACTCAAGTAGACTGGGGGTAACATTTCATAACAGAATGGTACTAATGTTACTAAGTGACCTTGGCATTTTTCATTATAGATTGATAAGGCGTAAAAAATTGTTTGTTTCCGGTATTCCGACCTACCCTAAATTTTTGGCCCGACCCTAAATGTTTTTATGGCCTAATGGAGAATAATTTTTTCAACTTTTTGATAAAAGTTGCAAAACTGCACTTTTATGCTTTAAACATGGCCAGTGATGTTAGAAATCAACTTACTGATGCTCTTAAGGCATTTCCCCCTTATTTGTATTCATTTTTTGACACAAAAATAATTTTAGAAAAGTCTCCCTTAATTATTATTATTATTATTATTATACCAGATTTATATAGCGCCCTTTTCATGATCAATTTCACGTTCAAAGGCGCTTTACATAGTTCAAATTTTAATAAAAAAAATTAAAAAAAAAAAAATTTCCGACCTACCTACCCTAATTTTTTTGAGCATGTTACCGGAAAGAAAGAATATTTTTTTAGGTCTAATTATGTAACAGTTGTATTTAAATTTTCGTAGGTCTTTGCAGTTTAAATAAAAATGTTGTTATGGTAAGCAAACTATTTTGTAATTTGCCAAATCATTAATTATAGAACTAAGCAGTGATGAAATTTTATGTCATATGAAACCTTTGTTTAAACAAAATTGTATTTTAACATTTTTTACAAGGTCAAAACAGATTCATAAAAATCTGATTTTGATGAAAATCTGCCCAAAAACATGTGTATACATGTATTTCATTTTAAACAGTATCCTTTAAGACATAGATTCATTTTTTTCTTTCCATTTATATAATAATAGAGGATATTTATCAGGTAACACAATTGACAATAGTTTGTAGGGGAGGCTTGCCCACTTTAACTGTCAGCTAAGTGTCATATAATTGTCAGTGTCATTGTAAACTGGACGGCTTAGTTTGTATCATGTCGGGGCGATCAAATATTTTGTTTTGATGTTACAACATACTTTATTACTTTTGGATACATATGAATTAGTTTTTAGCTCACCTGTCACAAAGTGACAAGGTGAGCTTTTGTGATCGCGCGGTGTCCGTCGTCCGTCGTCCGTCGTCCGTCCGTGCGTCCGTGCGTCCGTCCGTAAACTTTTGCTTGTGACCACTCTAGAGGTCACATTTTTCAGGGGATCTTTATGGAAGTTGGTCAGAATGTTCATCTTGATGATATCTAGGTCAAGTTCGAAACTGGGTCACGTGCCATCAAAAACTAGGTCAGTAGGTCTAAAAATAGAAAAACCTTGTGACCTCTCTAGAGGCCATATATTTCACAAGATCTTCATGAAAATTGGTCAGAATGTTCACCTTTATGATATCTAGGTCAAGTTCGAAACTGGGTCACGTGCCATCAAAAACTAGGTCAGTAGGTCTAAAAATAGAAAAACCTTGTGACCTCTCTAGAGGCCATATTTTTCATGAGATCTTCATGAATATTGGTCAGAATGTTTATCTTGATGATATCTAGGTCAAGTTCGAAACTGGGTCACGTAGGGTCAAAAACTAGGTCATTAGGTCTAAAAATAGAAAAACCTTGTGACCTCCTTAGAGGCCATATTTCTCAATGCATCTTCATGAAAATTGGTCAGAATGTTCATCTTGATGATATCTAGGTCAAGTTCGAAACTGGGTCACGTGGGGTTAAAAACTAGGTCTGTAGATCTAAAAATAGAAAAACCTTGTGACCTCTCTAGAGGCCATATTTTTCATGAGATCTTCATGATTGTTGGTCAGAATGTTCACCTTGATGATATCTAGGTCAAGTTTGAAACTGGGTCATGTGGGTTTAAAAACTAGGTCAGTAGATCTAAAAATAGAAAAACCTTGTGACCTCTTAGTGGCCATATTTCTCAAGGATCTTCATGAAAATTTGGGCAGAATGTTCACCTTGAGATATCTAGGTCAAGTTCGAAACTGGGTCATGTGCGGTCAAAAACTAGGTCAGTAGGTCTAAAAATAGGAAAACCTTGTGACCTCTCTAGAGGCGATATTTTTCAATGGATCTTCATGAAAATTGGTCAGAATGTTACCTTGAAAATATCTAGGTCAAGTTCGAAACTGGGTCACGTGGGTTAAAAACTAGGTCAGTAGATCTAAAATAGAAAAACCTTGTGACCTCTCTAGAGGCCATATTTTTCATGAGATCTTCATGAATATTGGTCAGAATGTTCATCTTGATGATATTAAGTCAGATTCGAAACTGGGTCACGTGGGGTCAAAAACTAGGTCAGTAGGTCTAAAAATAGAAAAAACCTTGTGACCTCTCTAGAGGCCATATTTCTCAATGGATCTTCATGAAAATTGGTGAGAATGTTCATCTTCATGATATCTAGGTCAGGTTCGTAACTGGGTCATGTGCGGTCAAAAACTAGGTCTGTAGGTCGAAAATAGAAAAACCTTGTGACCTCTCTAGAGGCCATATTTTTCACGAGATCTTCATGAAAATTGGTGAGAATGTTCACCTTGATGATATCTAGGTCAAGTTTTAAAGTGGGTCACGTGCCTTCAAAAACTAGGTCATTAGGTCAAATAGTAGAAAAACCTTGTGACCTCTCTAGAGGCCATATTTTTCAATGGATCTTCATGAAAATTGGTCAGAATTTTTTATCTTGATGATATCTAGGTCACATGTGCTCAAAAACTAGGTCACTATGTCAAATAATAGAAATAACGATGTCATACTCAGTTGAACACTGGGTCATGTGGAGATAGGTGAGCGATTCAGGACCATCATGGTCCTCTTGTTTAATGTAGGTACACAAAGGTCAGTCATGTGACTATGCAATGAAAAAATTTTGTCATGGTCAATTGTAGAAAATATACAAAAATTATCAGTAGTCCCATGAATAACAATTATTATTATGTGGCCTTGAAAAGAGAATAAGAAAGAAATTAAATTTTTACAGATAAATTGAGGAAGTTCCGAAAAGCTTTGACAAAAACACTATCAGTTTTGCTTTTGTTGCTAGTTGTTGTAAAAGGAAATAAATGTTATCATGAGAGCCAGTATGAATTGCATCTTTGAGGTCAAAGGTCAGTTCTGTTATCATTGTTGATTAGATCAAATTCAGGTCGTAATTTCCCTTTCTTAATATGGGTATCTCATATAGCAGGTGAGTCACCGAATTATGATACCATTTAACGATTTGATAACACCATATTAGGTTTAGATAACACCAATTTTAAAGGTTATTAAAGTGTAAAATTTCTTTCCATATTGAAATGAGATGAACCACACAAGTGCAATAAAATACTAGAGTGTTGAAACACAACTTTAAAATGTTTTTGTTGAGTTGCCGGCACCTTACATAGCTATTGTCTGTTGTATAAAGTCAGTGGTAAAAAAAACTATTTCTATTGCATATTTGAGTAGGCACACGGGAATTATTGCTTTACTTTATCATATAGGTAATGCAACTAGATGGACATTTTATTACCGCTACCATTTATATCACATACTGTGAAATCATGAATATTCGTTGGGGATTTATTATTATGGATTTCGTGGTTTACTCAATGCACGCAATTTAACCCTCATCATGCTGGACACAATTGATTCTTCTGCGACCAGTGCAGATCATGATCTGCCTGCACATCTGTGCAGTCTGATCATGACCTGCACTGTTCGCCATTCAGTCAGTATCTTTTTGGTATGCACCCCTTTTAATAGTTAATGGTACTGTCCAAATTGAAAGATGGACAAGTTCATTATAGAAATTTAGCAGGGTAAGGGTAAAGCCCAAGTGAAACAAGTAAAATTCTCATTCCTTTTTTTGTTGAAAATTTAGAATTCACAAATACATATCCCCACGAGATAGCAATTTTGGAGGAAAAAAAAAAACGCAAAATTGTATAGGCATAGCTCTGTAACTCTTTTATCCGAGGCGGAATGTGTTGGCTCAGATAAACTTACACAAGCTAGTATGTGTCGATTCTTTACAAACAGTTCACATAGTTGGTTTTCCTGTGGAACAGTTCATGTCTTAACAAAGCGCAAAAATTTAGGCAAGTTGAAGATTGAGTTGTAGCCAAGTGCTACTCCAGTTGGAATTCTGTCTCACAACCTCCCTTATTTCATTAGGCAACCAATGCTCTACTGCAGATCTATTTAAGTGTATCCATCTGTCTTACATAGTTCATATGAAAATGAAGATTATAACAGAATTATGTTACATTCTTGTAATTTCCAGCAAATCTAGGAGCTGTATTCTGTTCAATAAGTCCATTTCACGGGCTTGACATTTCATAGTTATGGAACTTGTGGATTTCATATTTAATGGCAATCACGTTTTATTCATTAAAAATTAATAATTGAGCCATGCCATGAGAAAACCAACATAGTGGCTTTGTGACCAGCATGGATCCAGACCAGCCTGCGCATCTGTGCAGTCTGGTCAGGATCCATGCTGTTTGCTAACGGTTTCTCTAATTGCAATAGGGTTTGAAAGCGAACAGCATGGATCCTGACCAGACTGCGCGGATGTGCAAAAGCACTATGTTGGTTTTCTCATGGCGTGTCTCGATTTAGTTAATTTACACAATTAATCACAACATCCACAGAAGTTAGCCACCTACAAATATTTTGGTTTTCACGTTATTTGACATGATATCCTTTTACTTCTGTCTAGTCTATTCAATGAAAACAGATTGCACATGCATTCAAAGAAATTGTTTTTTGTTTAATCTCCAGTCAAGATTTTATTTTGCATTTATGTCAAATATTTCGTGTCTGAATCTATAAACTGTTTGGTATTTCAGCAAATGACAGCTGTTACACACAATAGAAAGATAAATGCATATCTGGTGGGGAGGTAATGGGACCACTGACATCTTGAAGCATTGATTAGTGGACTCAGGTATGTAATTGTTTTTTTTTAGCTCATCTGATTTTTTGAAAAAAAATGATGAGTTATTGTCATCACTTGAGCGGGCGTCGGCGCGGCGTCTGCGTCGGCGTTGCCTGGTTAAGTTTTATGTTTAGGTCACGCTTTTCTCCTAAAACTATCAAAGCTATTTCTTTGAAAAATTGGAATACTTGTTCACCATCATAAGCTGACCCTGTATAGCAAGAAACATAACTCCATCTTGCTTTTGCAAGATTGATGGCCCCTTTGTACTTAGAAAATATCAGATTTCTTGGTTAAGTTTATGTTTAGGTCAACTTTTCTCCTAAACTATCAAAGCTATTGCTTTGAAACTTGGAATACTTGTTCACCATCATAAGCAGACCCTGTACATTAAGAAACATAACTCCATCTTGCTTTTTGCAAGAATTATTGCCCCTTTTGGACTTAGAAAATCAGTTTTCTTGGTTAAGTTTTATGTTTAGGTCAGCTTTTATCCTAAACTATCAAAGCTATTCCTTTAAAACTTGCAACAACTTGTTCACCATCATAAGCTGACCCTGTACAGCAAGCAACATAACTCCATCCTGCTTTTTGCAAATAATTATTGCCCTTTTTGGACTTAGAAAAATCATTTTCTTGGTTGAATATTATGTTTAAGTCAACTTTTCATTAAACTATCAAAGCTATTGCTTTAAAACTTGCAACAGTTTTTCACCATCATAAGTGGACACTGTACATCAAGAAACATAACTCTATCGTGCTTTTTGCAAGAGTGATGGCCCTTTTTAGACTTAGAAAATCATGGGTAGGACAATATTTCTATTATACAAAAAAAATCAGATGAGCATCAGCACCCGCAAGGCGGTGCTCTTGTTTTTTTTTTTTGCTCACTACCTTGTTTAATTCGAGGTAGTAAACATTTGTTGTAAGCAGTGCTTCCATGATTTATGCTCATAGGAATTTGGCACATCAGTTGATTTTATGAGTTTGCAATATTTGGCTAAACACCTTTTTTTGAGCATTTATATCTACCAAATTTGAAATCAGAGTCAGGGCCAAAAATAAATCCAGCACCTACCGGTATTTAGTATGTATTAATTGAATAATAAATGGGTGCTGGATTTATTTTTGGGCAGTCTTTGGGCGCTTTTTCATCAGATGTAGCATCATTATTGACCAAACATATATGGGGAATGCTTATGTATTGTAACTGAATGTTTGCAGGGAAAGAGAATAGGTATAGCTGTAAAACTGTACTGTATTATTGTAAGTTTGCAGGGAAAGAGAATAGGTATGGCGGCTCTAAAACTGTACTGTATTATTGTAAGTTTGCTGGGAAAAAGAATAGGTATGGCGGCTCTAAAACTGTACTGTATTATTGTAAGTTTGCTGGGAAAAAGAATAGGTATGGCGGCTCTAAATTTGTATTGTATTATTGTATGTATGCAGGGAAAGAGAACAGGTATGGCGGCTCTAAAACTGTTCTGTATTATTGTAAGTTTGCTGGGAAAAAGAATAGGTATGGTGGCTCTAAAATTGTATTGTATTATTGTATGTATGCAGGGAAAGAGATCAGGTATGGCGGCTCTAAAACTGTTCTGTATTATTGTGAGTTTGCAGGGAAAGAGAATAGGTATGGCGGCTCTAAAATTGTATTGTATTATTGTATGTATGCAGGGAAAGAGAATAGGTATGGCGGCTCTAAAACAGTACTGTATTATTGTAAGTTTGCAGGGAAAGAGAATAGGTATGGCGGCTCTAAAAGTGTATTGTGTTATTGTAAGTTTGCAGGGAAAGAGAATAGGTATGGCAGCTCTAAAATTGTATTGTATTATTGTAAGTTTGCAGGGAAAGAGAATAGGTATGGCAGCTCTAAAATTGTATTGTATTATTGTAAGTTTGCAGGGAAAGAGAATAGGTATGGCAGCTCTAAAATTGTATTGTATTATTATAAGTTTGTAGGGAAAGAGAATAGGTATGGCAGCTCTAAAATTGTTTTGTATTATTGTAAGTTTGCAGGGAAAGAGAATAGGTATGGCAGCTCTAACATTGTATTGTATTATTGTAAGTTTGCAGGGAAAGAGAAAAGGTATGACGGCTCTAAAACTGTTCTGTATTATTGTATGTTTGCAGGGAAAGAGAAAAGGTATGGTGGCTCTAAAACTGTACTGTATTATTGTAAGTTTGCAGGGAAAAGAGAAATGGTATGACGGCTCTAAAACTGTTCTGTATTATTGTATGTTTGCAGGGAAAGAGAAAAGGTATTGTGGCTCTAAAACTGTACTGTATTATTGTATGTTTGCAGGGAAAGAGAAAAGGTATGACGGCTCTAAAACTGTTCTGTACTATTGTATGTTTGCAGGGAAAGAGAAAAGGTATGGTGGCTCTCAAACTGTACTGTATTATTGTAAGTTTACAGGGAAAAGAGAAATGGTATGGTGGCTCTAAAATTTACTGAATTATTGTATGTTTGCAGAGAAAAGAGAAAAGGTATGGCGGCTCTAAAACTGTACTGTATTATTGTATGTTTGCAGAGAAAAGAGAAATGGTATGGCGGCTCTAAAACTGTACTATATTATTGTATGTTTGCAGAGAAAAGAGAAAAGGTATGGCGGCTCTAAAACTGTACTGTATTATTGTATGTTTGCAGAGAAAAGGTATGGGAGCTCTAAAACTGTACTGTATTATTGTATGTTTGCAGAGAAAAGAGAAAAGGTTTGGGGGCTCTAAAACTGTACTTTATTATTGTATGTTTGCAGAGAAAAGAGAAATGGTATAGCGGCTCTAAAACTGTACTGTATTATTGTATGTTTGCAGAGAAAAGAGAAAAGGTTTGGGGGCTCTAAAACTGTACTTTATTATTGTATGTTTGCAGAGAAGAGAGAAATGGTATGGCAGCTCTTAAATTGTACTGTATTATTGTATGTTTGCAGGGAAAGAGAAAAGGTATGGGGGCTCTAAAACCGTACTGTATTATTGTATGTTTGCAGAGAAAAGAGAAAAGGTATGGCAGCTCTTACAGCACAACAGCTGGTGAAGCTGGAGGATGGAGGAGTTTGATGCCAGAATTAAGGATATGTCTGTCAAGGTAGGAGCAAATCAAAATTGTGTTACCTGAGGTCAAAAACTAGGTCACTAGGAAAACCTTGTTAACACTATAGAAGCCTCATTCTTTATTTCATGTCATAAAACTTTTGCTTGAATGTTTGTCTCTATGAAATACAATGCTTTAAGACCAAAACTAGGTCAACTTATTATCACCCTAGAGGCTACATTTTCTACCTGATCTTCATTGAAGTTTGTCAGATTGTTTGTCTCTATACTTGTTGTAAATGAGGTCAAAAGCTATGTTACTAGGCCAAATCATTGAAAAATCTTAACATTTTCTTCTTGTTCATGATAGGTTTTTGTCAGAATATTTGAATGAAATTTAATGAAGCTAAATATTTGGTTACCTGAGATCAAAAACTAGGTCAAGTCACACCAGTGCCACATAACGTAATGTCCAAAATCAGGCACCATACAAAACTGCTTCCTTTTAACTTTACTTTTCGAAGAAAAAGTAGAGCTATTGCACTCGCCCCAGCGTCGCCGTCGCTGTTGGTTAAAGTTTTTGAACAATCAAAGCTATTGACTTAAACTTAAAATGGTTATTTACTAGCAAAGTCTTCACCAAGAGAAACAATCCCCATAACTCTGATTTGAATTTTGATAGAGTTATGCCCCTTTTTAACTTAGAATTTTTGGGTTAAAGTTTTATAAAGTTTTACTGGCAAAGCTCTAATTCAGAGTCAAGAAATGAGAAAAGTCGAGCACGCTGTCATCAGACAGCTCTTGTTATGAAGAACCGCTTGATGGATTTTCTTAAACTTATCTGATAACATTGCTTGACTGACTGCACTTAGGAGTTGCAAGAGCTAGATGCAGAGAAACCAATGAGTAACTTCTTAAACTGCTTGGTGGATGTTCACAAACTGTAGCATGTATCATCCTAACAAGGACTTATCTTAAGTTTTTCAAATGGCTCAGATTGATTTCACTTATTGGCTGCCAAAGCTGAAATACAAACAAACTCCTTTTAACCTTAAGCCTGTTAATTTTCTAAAATGGACTGGTCCATCATTCAATTTTGGCAAAACCATTTGTTAATTGAAGGCGTGTTCAATGAAATTTTACTGACTGAATAGTGAACAATGCAGACCATGATCATGCAGGCTGATCTTTGTCAGCACTGGCCGCAAAGGCAGAATCACTTGCCACCGGAAGGCTAAAAGTTAAATGTCTTCTATTTACAAATTGCTTGAAGTATGTGAACAAATCTGCAAAATATTCAAAAGGTCAGGGTTTTTCTTTGGTGAGTGCACATGACATAGGCTCATTTTTGCCTTTCTTATTTTCTCAGTGTCAGATATACAATTAATATGAAACTGTGGTATACAGAAATGAAACATTTTAAAGGCTCGTCTACACTATTTAAGAAAATCTTGTAGGGCCCATAAATCACTAGATAATTTATATCTTGTAAAAGCAATTAGTGTTTTGCAATATTTCTTGAACTTGGAAGACACATTAATTTTGAATGGAGGGAAATCATGACAGGTAAATAAAAAAGATGGCCGAAATGATACCAGTACAAAGTGTTTATAAAGATCAAATATTTGTACATTTAAAAAAATGAATCATTGGTGAAAACATTGATTGAGAAAAACTCTAGTTTAAGTGAAACATATCCGTTGAAGAACAAAGCTACATAAAAGTTATTATTTAGGGAAAAATGATAAAAACAGTCCCTATTTGTTATTATGTAACCTTGTGAGAAAAAATCTTGATAATGTAAAAATTTTTTTTAGAACACCTAACTTGCTGATGTTTCTCTTCCACTGGAGTACTAGATATAATTTTATTATTGAATTATATAAACTTGGCTTTTAAGCATGTCATTCAATTAAAACATCATTTTTAGCTCACCTGTCACAAAGTGAAAAGGTGAGCTTTTGTGATCTCGCGGTGTCCGTCGTGCGTGCGTGCGTGCGTGCGTCTGTAAACTTTTGCTTGTGACCACTCTAGAGGTCACATTTTTCATTCGATCTTTATGAAAGTTGGTCAGAATGTTCATCTTGATGATATCTAGGTCAAGTTCGAAACTGGGTCACGTGCCTTAAAAAAACTAGGTCAGTAGGTCTAAAAATAGAAAAACCTTTTGACTCTCTAGAGGCCATATATTTCACAAGATCTTCATGAAAATTGGTCAGAATGTTCACCTTGATGATATCTAGGTTTAAGTTCGAACTGGGTCACGTGCCGTCAAAATAGGTCAGTAGGTTAAAAAAAGAAAAACCTTGTGACTCTCTAGAGGCCATATATTTCACAAGTCCCTTTATGAAAATTGGTCAAAACGTTCACCTTGATGATATCTAGGTCAAGTTCGAAACTGGGGTCACGTTCATCAAAAACTAGGTCAGTAGGTCAAATAATAGAAAAACCTTGTGACCTCTCTAAAGGCCATATTTTTCATGGGATCTGTATGAAAGTTGGTCTGAATATTCACCTTGATGATATCTAGGTCAAGTTCGAAACTTGAATACGTGCGGTCAAAAACTAGGTCAGTAGGTCTGAAAATAGAAAAACCTTGTGACCTCTCTAGAGGCCATATATCTTATGAGATCTTCATGAAAATTGGTCAGAATGTTCACCTTGATGATGTCTAGGTCAAGTTCGAAAGTGGGTCACGTGCCTTCAAAAACTAGGTCAGTAGGTCAAATAATAGGAAAACCTTGTGACCTCTCTAGAGGCCATATTTTTCATGGGATCTGTATGAAAGTTGGTCTGAATGTTCACCTTGATGATATCTAGGTCAGGTTCGAAACTTAAACACGTGCAGTCAAAAACTAGGTCAGTAGGTCTAAAAATAGAAAAACCTTGTGACCTCTCTAGAGGCCATATATTTCATGAGATCTTCATGAAAATTGGTCAGAATGTTCACCTTGATGAGTTAGGTCAAGTTCGAAAGTGGGTCACGTGCCTTCAAAAACTAGGTCAGTAGGGGCAAATAATAGAAAAACCTTGTGACTCTCTAGAGGCCATATTTTCATGGGATCTGTAGAAAGTTGGTCTGAATGTTCATCTTGATGATTCTAGGTCAAGTTTGAAAGTGGGTCACGTGCCTTTAAAAACTAGGTCAGTAGGTCAAATAATAGAAAAACCTTGTGACCTAGATGCCATATTTTTCATGGGATCTGTATGAAAGTTGGTCTGAATGTTCATCTTGATGATATCTAAGTCAAGTTCGAAAGTGGGTCACGTGCCGTAAAAAACTAGGTCAGTAGGTCAAATAATACAAAAACCTTGTGACCTCTCTAGAGGCCATACTTTTCATGGGATCTGTATGAAAGTTGGACTGAATGTTCATCTTGATGATATCTAGGTCAAGTTAGAAACTGGGTCAACTGCGGTCAAAAACTAGGTCAGTAGGTCTAAAATTATTAAAATCTTTTGACCTCTCTAGAGGCCATATTTTTCAATGGATCTTCATGAAAATTGGTCTGAATGTTCATCTTGATGATATCTAGGTCAGTTTCGAAATGAGTCATGTGCCATCAAAAACTAGGCCCGTACAGGTAGGTATAAAAATAGAAAAACCTTGTGACCTCTCTAGAGGCCATATTTTTCATGAGATCTTCATGAAAATTAGTGAGAATGTTCACCTTGATGATATCTAGGTAAAATTCAAAACAGGGTCACATACCTTCGAAAACTAGGTCAATAGGTCAAATAATATAAAAACCTTGTGACCTCTCTAGAGACCATATTTTTCAATGGATCTTCATGAAAATTGGTCCTAATGTTTATCTTGATAATATCTAGGTCAAGTTCAAAACTGGGTCACATGAGCTCAAAAACTAGGTCACTATGTCAAATAATAGAAAAAACTACGTCATACTCAAAACTGGGTCATGTAGGAAGAGGTGAGCTATTCAGGACCATCATGGTCCTCTTGTTTTCTGTTGTCAACACGGCCAAGTTTATCGTTAAATTATCAAAGCCAAACATTCAATGATGGTTTTATTAGATCTTAATATACATTTAATGAAAAAATGTAAACCAAATACCATACTGGGCAGGTGCTCCTCATCAAAAACCCTTTATCAGAGCATTTGACAGCACAATCATCCAAGAAAAATAGGATGAGTTCTAAACGCTACAAGATCTTGTAGCCGAAAATTATCTGGAAACTGCCACTCAAAAAGACACTAATGGGGGACACAATATACTGTCTACACTATACAAGTTGCTGTGATTTATATCTTGTGCAAGTTTTCTTGAATAGTGTAGACGAGCCTTAAGGTTAACTGTGATCAAGGGTCTGTAATTACAAAGCATATCTGGGGTAGTTTAGTTGCCTGCAAAGATGCAATTTAAATTATGACAAGATAATTGATTGGATCTTAATGAGGTATTGAATGATGCTGCATCAAGTATTTTGCTATTAGAATTTATTGTAAATTCATGTGATGATGGTGTGCTTGAAAGTCCGTAAATATACCTGAACTTAAATGATGTCTGAGGTAAAATGTTTGTAGATTTTCTAGAATTTAAAGGGTTACTGTGTAATTCACTCAAGTTATTCATTTATTTAATACTTTAAATTATATCAGTATAAACATGTATATTTCTATATTTCAGTGATATATACACTGCAGTAAGCTGTCAGTAAATACAATACATATATTTTCTTTGTAGCAATTTATTCACAAATATCAAATTATAAAAAAATAGTCCTGGGTAAAAGGAGTTTTATTAATTATTTAAGTAGAAAGTGGAAGTTGCATAGCAGAGGGTGGGTCTAGGGGTCCACCCATTCAGAACTTTATTTATTTTGGGAAAATAGCTGGAGCTTCAAACCGTTATAGAAGTGTGAAAGCCCCTTAATGAAACCTCTGTGGTTATATTGATAGTATTATTGATGGAGATAATGATGCTTTAAGCTCCCAAGTGTCTTGAATTTGCATTTCACAATGTACACAAATAATCATAGTGAATATGACGTAATCTACAATAAAATTGATTTTGTAATATTTGATTATACAGAACCTGATTGACACAATCACTGTGCTACAGAAGGAGATGAGTAAAGAGCAAGAGAACTTTAATGCTCTCAGCGGGGAACTCGGGACACTGAAGCGGAATTCAGGCCAGTATAAATCCATCTCAAAGGATATGACAGCGTCACAGACCAGACTTACACTGTTGATGAATAGAAGCATGAAATGTTTTTCTCAGGTATATGTTTCCTCACAGTTTCTTGTCTGTCATGACACTTCTTAAATATCACTTAGGGACTGGTGGTGAAAGAAGTACTTTTTACGAAATTTTAACTCGAAATTTTTTTACCCCCCGACAACAAAGTTGTAAAGGGGGGTATACTGGTTCCAGGTTGTCTGTCTGTCTGTCTGGCCATCCGTCTATCTGTCTGTCCGTAGACACAATCTTGTGCGCACCAACACTCCTCATCCCCTTGACACAATTTAATGAAACTTCACACAAGTGTTCAGTAACAACTGTAGTTGTGCATGGTGCATGTTAGGTTCTCTCAGAAAAAACAATTGCAGAGTTACGGGACTTTGATTTTTGTTACTATACTATATACATACAGTCTGCATATGCAATCTTGTGCGCACCAACTCTCCTCATCCCCTTGACACAATTTAATGAAACTTCACAAAAGTGATCAGTAACAACAGTAGTTGTGCATGATGCATGTTAGGTTCTTTCAGAAAAATTTTTGCAGAGTTATGGGACTTTGTTTTTTGTTACTATACTATATACATAGACACAATCTTGTGCGCACCAACTCTCCTCATCCCCTTGACACATTTTAATGAAACTTCACACAAGTGATCAGTAACAACTGTAGTTGTGCATGGTGCATGTTAGGTTCTTTCAGAAAAATAAATTGCAGAGTAACAGGACTTTTATTTTTGTTACTATACTATATAAATACAGTCTGCATATGCAATCTTGTGTGCACCAACTCTCCTCATCCCCTTGACACAATTTAATGAAACTTCACAAAAGTGGTCAGTAACAACAGTAGTTGTGCATGATGCATGTAAGGTTCTTTCAGAAATTTTTTTTGCAGAGTTATAGGACTTTGTTTTTATGCCACCGAAGGGAGGCATATTAGTTTTCAACTGTCCATCCATTCGTTAGTTCGTTCGTTCGTCAGAACGTTAACTTTTTGCATGAAGGCACTTTACTCACGAACCACTGCACCCAGGACCTTCAAACTTCACATGCTGATAGTACTTATTGAGTACACGACCAGGTCACCGGGTCAAAGGTCAAGCCGCTGCGGGGGCATTTGTCACCATTAGTGACAGCTCTTGTTTGTTACTATACTATATACATAGACACAATCTTGTGCGCACCAACTCTCCTCATCCCCTTGACACAATTTAATGAAACTTCACACAAGTGATCAGTAACAACAGTAGTTGTGCATGATGCACGTTAGGTTCTTTCAGAAAAAAAAATTGCAGAGTTACGGGACTTTGATTTTTGTTACTATACTATATACATACAGTCTGCATATGCAATGTTGTGCGCGCATAATCTCCTGAACCCATGCACACAATTTAATGAAACTTAACATAAGTGAACAGTAGTAACCTTAGTTGTGCATGGTGCATGTTAGGTTCTTTCAGAAAAAAATTCTGCACAGTTATGGGACTTTGTTTTTTGTTGATATGCTATATACATACAGTCTGCATATGCAATCTTGCGCGCGCCTAATCTCCCATCCCTTGCACACAATTTAATGAAACTTCACACAAGTGATCAGTACTTAACCTACTTGTGCATGGTGCATGTTACGTTCTTTTAGATAAATATTCTGCAGAGTTATGGGACTTTGTTTTTTAGCTCACCTGTCACATAGTGACAAGGTGAGCTTTTGTGATTACCCGTCGTCCGTCGTCAGTGCGTCCGTCCGTGCGTCAACAATTTCTTGTCTGCACGATTTTATTTTAACCAAACTTGCACACAACTTGTATCACCATAAGATCTCGGTTCTTTTCTTGAACTGGCCAGATCCCATTATGGGTTCCAGAGTTATGGCTCCTGAAAGGGCCAATATTAGCTATTTTGACCTTGTCTGCATAATAGCAGCTTTATTTTTAACTTGATTTTTACCAAAGTGGCACACAACTTGTATCATCATAAGATCTTGGTTCCTGTTTTGAACTGGCCAGATTCCATTATGGGTTCCACAGTTATGGCCCCTGAAAGGGCCAGAATTAGCTATTTTGACCTTGTCTGCACAATAGCAGCTTCATTTATGATTTTATTTTAACCAAAGTTGCACACAACTTGTATCACCATAAGATCTTGGTTCCTTTCTTCAACTGGCGAAATTCTATTATGGGTTCCAGAGTTATGGCCCCTGAAAGGGCCAGAATTAGCTATTTTGACCTTGTCTGCACAATAGCAGCTTCATTTACAATTTTATTAGCTCGACTATTCGAAGAATAGTCTAGCTATTCTACTCACCCTGGCGTCGGCGTCGGCGTCGGCGTCACACCTTGGTTAAGTTTTTGCATGCAAGTACATACAGCTATCATTTAAAGGCATATAGCTTTGAAACTTATTTATTCTTTTTCTAGGTCAATTACCAACCTCACTGGGTCAAGTTCCATAACTCTAACATGTATTTTGAGCAAATTATGCCCCCTTTTGGACTTAGAAAATTCTGGTTAAAGTTTTACATGCAAGTTACTATCTCCAAAACTAATGCAGATATTGAATTGAAACTTCACATGTGTCTTCGAGGTTATAAAACTAGTTGATAGCACCAAGTCCCATAACTCTGACCTTCATTTTGGCCAAATTATGCCCCCTTTTGTACTTAGAAAATTTTGGTTAAAGTTTTGCGTGCAAGTACATACAGCTAATTACTAAAAGGCATATAGATTTGAAACTTATTTTTTCTTTTTCTAGATCAATTACCTACCTCACTGGGTCAAGTCCCATAACTCTGACATGTATTTTGGCCAAATTATGCCCCCTTTTGGACTTAGAAAATTCTGGTTAAAGTTTTGCGTGCAAGTACATACAGCTATTACTAAAAGGCATATTGATTTGAAACTTATTTTTTCTTTTTCTAGATCAATTACCTACCTCACTGGGCCAAGTCCCATAACTCTGACATGTATTTTGAGCAAATTATGCCCCCTTTTGGACTTAGAAAATCCTGGTTAAAGTTTTACATGCAAGTTACTATCTCCAAAACTAATGCAGATATTAAATTGAAACTTCACATGTGTCTTCGGGGTTATAAAACTAGTTGATAGAATCAAGCCCCATAACTCTGACATGTATTTTGGGCAAATTATGCCCCCTTTTGGACTTAGAAAATCCTGGTTAAAGTTTTGCGTGCAAGTACATACAGCTATTACCAAAAGGCATATAGCTTTGAAACTTATTTATTCTTTTTCTAGGTCAGTTACCAACCTCACTGGGTCAAGTTCCATAACTCTTAACATGTATTTTGAGCAAATTATGCCCCCTTTTGGACTTAGAAAATTCTGGTTAAAGTTTTACATGCAAGTTACTATCTCCAAAATTAATGCAGATATGGAATTGAAACTTAACATGTTTCTTCGGGGTTATTAAACTAGTTGATAGCATCAAGTCCCATAACTCTGATATGCATTTTGGTCAAATTATGTCCCGTTTCGAACTTAAAACTCTTTTGATATTTAACATTTTGGGTAATAATTTCCTGCTTCTGTGACAATATTTCGAATAGTCGAGCTTGGCTGTCTTACGGACAGCTCTTGTTTTAACCAAAGTTGCACACAACTTGTATCACCATAAGATCTTGGTTCCTTTCTTCAACAGGCGAAATTCCATTATGGGTTCCAGAGTTATGGCCCCTGAAAGGGCCAGAATTAGCTATTTTGACCTTGTCTGCACAATAGCAGCTTCATTTATGATTTGATTTTAATCAAACTTGCACAAAACTTGTGTCACCATAAGATCTCAGTTCCTGTTTTAAACCAGCCAGATCCCTTAATGGGTTCCAGAGTTATGGCCCCTGAAAGGGCCAAAATTAGCTATTTTGATCTTGTCTGCACAATAGCAGCTTCATTTATGATTTGATTTTAACCAAACTTGCATACAACTTGTATTACCACAAGATCTTGGTTCCTTTCTTGAACTGGCCAGATTCCTTCATGGGTTCCAGAGTTATGGCCCCTTAAAGGTCCAAAATCGGCTATTTTGGGTTTTGCAGCCACATGGAAACTTCATTTATGGTTTTATTTGATACAAACTTCCAAAATATCTTCAACAACAATAAATCTTGGATTCCATGACAAATCAGATCCAATCGTAGGTTCCAGAGTTATTTTATATCTGATTACCTCCCCTGATTGTAATCAAAATGGATTTATATCAGAAAGTACTTATAGGACCTATTTGAAATTTCATTATTGTCACTAGTTGGACTGAGCCAATCAGGGTAGGTAACTGTGGACTGATTTTATGTCAAATTACCTCCCTTTATTTCAAATTAAAATGGGTATATCTCTGTAACTAATGAAGATACTGATCTGAAATTTCATTTATGTCAACAGATTTATTTGGCAGATCCTTCTTTTGTTCACTTACAATAATTTTTTAGCTCACCTGTCACAAAGTGACAAGGTGAGCTTATGTGATCGCGTGGCGTCCGTCGTCCGTCGTCCGTCCGTCCGTGCGTGCGTAAACTTTTGCTTGTGACCACTCTAGAGGTCACATTTTTCATGGGATCTTTATGAAAGTTGGTCAGAATGTTTATCTTGATGATATCTTGGTCAAGTTCAAAACTGGGTCATGTGCGGTTAAAAACTAGGTCGGTAGATCTAAAAATAGAAAAACCTTGTGACCTCTCTAGAGGCAATATTTTTCATGGGATCTTCATGAAAATTGGTCAGAATGTTCACCTTGATGATATCTAGGTCAAGTTGGAAACTGGGTCACTTGGGGTCAAAAACTAGGTCAGTAGGTCTAAAAATAGAAAAACCTTGTGACCTCTCTAGAGGCCATATTTCTCAATGGATCTTCATGAAAATTGGTCAGAATGTTCACCTTGATGATATCTAGGTCAAGTTTGAAACTGGGTCACGTGGGGTCAAAAACTAGGTCAGTAGGTCTGAAAGTAGACAACCTTTTGACCTCTCTAGAGGCCATATTTCACAATGGATCTTCATGAAAATTGGTCAGAATGTTCACCTTGATGATATCTAGGTCAAGTTCGAAACTGGGTCACGTGGAGTCCAAAACTAGGTCAGTAGGTCTGAAAATAGAAAAACCTTGTGACCTCTCTAGAGGCCATATTTTTCATGAGATCTTCATGAAAATTGGTCAGAATGTTCACCTTGCTGATATCTAGGTCAAGTTCGAAACTGGGTCACGTGGGGTCAAAAACTAGGTCAGTAGGTCTAAAAATAGAAAAACCTTATGACCTCTGTAGAGGCCATATTTCTCAATGGATCTTCATGAAAATTGGTCAGAATGTTCACCTTGATGATATCTAGGTCAAGTTCGAAATTGGGTCACGTGGGGTTAAAAACTAGGTCAGTAGGTCTAAAAATAGAAAAACCTTGTGACCTCTCTAGAGGCCATATTTCTCAATGGATCTTCATGAAAATTGGTCAGAATGTTCATCTTGATGATATCTAGGTCAAGTTTGAAACTGGGTCACGTGGGGTCAAAAACTAGGTCAGTAGGTTTGAAAATAGAAAAACCTTGTGACCTCTGTAGGGGCCATATTTCTCAATGGATCTTCATGAAAATTGGTCAGAATGTTCACCTTGATGATATATAGGTCAAATTTGTAACTGGGTCACGTGGGGTCAAAAACTAGGTCAGTAGGTCTGAAAATAGTAAAACTTTGTGACCTCCCTACAGGCCATATTTTTCATGGGATCTTTATGAAAATTAGTCAGAATGTTCACCTTGATGATATCTAGGTCAAGTTCGAAACTGGGTCACGTGCGATAAATAACTAGGTCAGTAGATCTAAAAATAGAAAAACCATGTGACCTCTCTAGAGGACATATTTTTCAAAAGATCTTCATGAAAATTGATCAGAATGTTCATCTTGATGATATCTAGGTCAAGTTCGAAACTGGGTCACATGTGATCAAAAAGTAGATCAGTAGGTCTAAAAATAGAAAAACCTTGTGACGTCTCTAAAGGCCATATTTCTCAATGGATCTTCATGAAAATTGGTCAGAATGTTCACCTTGATGATATCTAGGTCAAGTTTGTAACTGGGTCATGTGCGGTCAAAAACTAGGTCAGTAGGTCGAAAAATAGAAAAACCTTGTGACCTCTCTAGAGGCCATATTTTTCATGAGATCTTTCATGAAAATTGGTCTGAATGTTCACCTTGATGATATCTAGGTCAAGTTCAAAAGTGGGTCGGGTGCCTTCAAAAACTAGGTCATTAGGTCAAATAATAGAAAAACCTTGTGACCTCTCTAGAGGTCATATTATTCAATGGATCTTCATGAAAATTGGTCAGAATTTTTTATCTTGATGATATCTAGGTCACATGTGCTCAAAAACTAGGTCACTGTGTCAAATAATAGAAATAACGACGTCATACTCAGTTCAACACTGGGTCATGTGGGGATAGGTGAGCGATTCAGGACCATCATGGTCCTCTTGTTTTTTAATTACTTCCCATTTACATTACTATAAATAGCTTATTTTTAGTAACATTTTAGCTCACCTGTCACAAAGTGACAAGGTGAGCTTTTGTGATCGCACAGCGTCCGTCGTCCGTCCGTCCGTGCGTGCGTAAACTTTTGCTTGTGAACACTCTAGAGGTCACATTTTTCATGGGGTCTTTATGAAAATTGGTCAGAATGTTCACCTTGATGATATCTAGGTCAAGTTCAAAACTGGGTCAGGTGCGGTCAAAAACTAGGTCAGTAGGTCTAAAAATAGAAAAACCTTGTGACCTCTCTAGAGGCCATATTTTTCAAAAGATCTTCATGAAAATTTGTCAGAATGTTCACCTTGATGATATCTAGTTCAGGTTTGAAACTGGGTCATGTGCCTTCAAAAACTAGGTCAGTAGGTCAAATAATAGAAAAACCTTGTGACCTCTCTAAAGGCCATATTTTTCATGGGATCTGTATGAAAGTTGGTCAGAATGTTCACCTTGATGATATCTAGTTCAAGTTTGAAACTGGGTCATGTGCCTTCAAAAACTAGGTCAGTAGGTCAAATAATAGAAAAACCTTGTGACCTCTCTAAAGGCCATATTTTTCATGGGATCTGTATGAAAGTTGGTCTGAATGTTCATCTTGATGATATCTAGGTCAAGTTCGAAACTGGGTCAAATGCGGTGAAAAACTAGGTCAGTAGGTCTAAAAATAGAAAAACCTTGTGACCTCTCTAGAGGCCATACTTGTGAATGGATCTTCATAAAAATTAATCAGAATGTTCACCTTGATAATATCTAGGTCAGGTTCGAAACTGGGTCACGTGCGGTCAAAAACTAGGTCAGTAGGTATAAAAATAGAAAAACTTTGTGACCTCTCTAGAGACCATACTTGTGAATTGATCTTCATAAAAATTAATCAGAATGTTCGTCTTGATGATATCTAGGTCACGTTCGAAAGTGGGTCACGTGCCATCAAAAAGTAGGTCAGTAGGTCAAATAATAGAAAAACCTTGTGACGTCTCTAAAGGCCATATTTTCCATGGGATCTGTATTAAAGTTAGTCTGAATGTTTATCTCCATGATATATAGGTCAAGTTTGAAACTGGGTCAACTGCGGTCAAAAACTAGGTCAGTAGGTCTTAAAATAGAAAAACCTTGTGACCTCTCTAGAGGTCATACCCTTGAATGGATCTTCATGAAAATTGGTCAGAATGTTCACCTTGATGATATGTAGGTCAAGTTTGAAACTTGGTCACGTGCCTTCAAAAACTAGGTCAGTAGGTCAAATAATAGAAAAACCTTGTGACCTCTCTAAAGGCCATATTTTTCATGGGATCTGTATGAAAGTTGGTCTGAATGTTCATCTTGATGATTTCTAGGTCAGGATCGAAACTGGGTCACGTGCGGTCTAAAACTAGGTCAGTAGGTCTAAAAATAGAAAAACCTTGTGACCTCTCTAGAGGCCATACTTTTAAATGTATCTTCATAAAAATTAATCAGAATGTTTATCTAGATGATATCTAGATCAAGTTCAAAAGTGGGTCACGTGCCTTCAGAAAGTAGGTCAGTAGGTCAAATAATAGAAAAACCTTGTGACGTCTCTAGAGGCCATACTTTTCATGGGATCTGTATGAAAGTTGGTCTGAATGTTTATCTCGATGATATCTAGGTCAAGTTTGAAACTGGGTCAACTGCGGTCAAAAACTAGGTCAGTAGGTCTAAAATTAGACAAATCTTCTGACCTCTCTAGAGGCCATATTTTTCAATGGATCTTCATGTAAATGGGTCTGAATGTTCACCTTGATGATATCTAGATCTGTTTCGAATCTGGGTCACATGCGGTCAAAAACTAGGCCAGTAGGTATAAAAATAGAAAAACCTTGTGACCTCTCTAGAGGCCATATTTTTCATGAGGTCTTCATGAAAATTAGTGAGAATGTTCACCTTGATGATATCTATGTCAAGTTCAAAACAGACTCACGTATCTTTGGAAACTAGGTCAATAGGTCAAATAATAGAAAAACCTTGTGACCTCTCTAGAGGCCATATTTTTCAATGGATCTTCATGAAAATTGGTCAGAATTTTTATCTTGATGATATCTAGTTCAAGTTCAAAACTGGGTCACATGAGCTCAAAAACTTGGTTACCATGTCAAATAATAGAAGAAACAACGTCATACTCAAAAATGGGTCATGTGGAAACAGGTGAGCGGTTCAGGACTATCATGGTCTTCTTGTTTATTATTGGCCGTAGGGAAAAACCGAGACCACTTTTCTGTGGTACATCATGAATGGTACCTCCAATTTTTAGGTGTATTTTGACATATCTATACCTTGTAAGAATTTTTTTTTCTTTTTGGTTAAATTTCTTCTCTTTGTTGTTCCTGTCCTTTGGACTTAGATATTTTTTCTGAGGACCTTCTTGTCCTCAAGTGCAATGATAACAGGTGAGCAATTTAGGGCCATCATGGCCCTCTTGTTGTTATTGTACTATATACATAGTCTTTATACTTACAGTCCACATAATTATGCAGTCTTGTGTGCGTCAAATTGCAATGTACTGTGTCAGTGAATGCGGGGGGTATATTCATCACCTTCAGTGATAGCCTGATAGGTCTAGTTTAGGAATAGTCTAGCTATTCTACTCACCCTGGCGTCGGCGTCAGTGTCACACCTTGGTTAAAGTTTTGCGTGCAAGTACAGATGGCTATTATTTAAAGGCATATAGCTTTGAAACTTATTTTTTTAGTACACCTGAGCACAAAGTGCTCAAGGTGAGCTTTTATGATCGCCCTGTGTCCGTCGTCGTCCGTCCGTTGTCAACAATTTGACTGTTAACACTCTACAGGTCACAATTTTGGCCTAATCTTAATGAAACTTGGTCAGAATGTTACCGTCATAAAAATCTTGGATGAGTTCGATATTGGGTCATCTGGGGTCAAAAACTAGGTCACCAAGTCAAATCAAAGGAAAAGTTTGTTAACACTCTAAAGGTCACAATTTTGGCCCAATCTTAATGAAACTTGGTCAGAATGTTACCCTTAATAAAATCTTGGATGAGTTCAATATTGGGTCATCTGGGGTCAAAAATTAGGTCACTGGGTCAAATCAAGGAAAAAGCTTGTTAACACTCTAGAGGTCACAATTTTGACCCAATCTTAATGAAACTTGGTCAGAATCTTACCCTCAATAAAATCTTGGGTGAGTTTGATATTGGGTCATCTGGGGTCAAAAACTAGGTCACCGGGTCAAATCAAAGGAAAAGCTTGTTAACACTGTAGAGGCCACATTTATGACTGTATCTTCATGAAACTTAGTCAGAATGTTAATCTTGATGATCTTGAGGTCAAGTTCGAATCTGAGTCATATGGGGTCAAAAACTAGGTCACCCGTCAAATCAAAGGAAAAGTTAGTTAACACTAGAGGCCACATTTATGACCATATCTTAATGAAACTATCTTGATGATCTTTAGGTCCATAGGTCAGGTGAGCGATACAGGGCCTTCATGGCCCTCTTGTCTTTTTCTAGGTCAATTACCAACCTCACTGGGTCAAGTCCTATAACTCTGAAATGTATTTTGGCCAAATTATGCCCCCTTTTGGACTTAAAAAATCCTACATGCAAGTTACTATCTCCAAAACTAATGCAGATATTGAATTGAAACTTCACATGTGTCTTTGGGGTCATAAAACTAGGTGATAGCATCAATAGCCATAACTCTGACATGCATTTTGGCCGAATTATGTCCCCTTTTGGACTTAGAAAATTCTGGTTAAAGTTTTGCGTGCAAGTACATATGGCTATCATTGAAAGGCATATAGCTTTGAAACTTATTTTTTCTTTTTCTAGGTCAATTACCAACCTCACTGGGTCAAGTATCATAACTCTAACATGTATTTTGGCCAAATTATGCCACCTTTTGGACTTATAAAATCCTGGTTAAAGTTTTGCATACAAATTACTATCTCCAAATCAAATGCAGATATTGAATTGAAATATTACTGTATCTTCAGGGTTATATATAAAACTGGGTTATAGCATCAAGAGCCATAACTCTGACATGCATTTTGGCCAAATTATGTCCCCTGTGAACTTAAATATTCTGGTTAAAGCTTTGCATGCAAGTTACTATCTCCAAAACTAATGCAGATACTGGATTGAAACTCCATAGATATTCTAACATTAAGGGTAATATTCCTGCTTCTGGGACAACAATTTGAATAGTCGAGCATTTGCTGTCTTACTGACAGCTCTTGTTAAAACTTTTACCAAGTATAAGGAGAGCTATCCTACTCGCCCCGGCGTCCGCGTCGGCGTCTTTCCGCGTCCCCACCTTGGTTAAAGTTTTGGTGAACTTTCTCTTTTTTCAACATATCTCTGTAATTACTTGATGGATTTGATTCAAACTTGAAATACTTATTCCTCATCTTCATCCACATCATCTGACATAAGGGCCATAACTCTGGCACCAATATTTCATGAATTATCCCCCCTTTTCACTTAGATTTTCAGGTTAAGTTTTGATGCACTTTCACTCTATCTCTGTTATTACTGAATGGATTTGATTCAAACTTAAAATAGTTGTTCAGCATCATCACCCACATCATATGACACAAGGTGCATAACTCTGGCACCATTTTTTCATGAATTATTCCCCCTTTTTACTTAGAATTTCAGGTTAAAGTTTTGGTGCATTTTCACTGTACCTCTGTTATTACTGAATGGATTTGATTCAAACTTAAAATAATTGTTCAGCATCATCACCCACATCATATGACACAAGATGCATAACTCTGGCACCATTTTTTCATGAATTATTCCCCCTTTTTACTTAGAATTTCAGGTTAAGTTTTGATGCACTTTCACTCTATCTCTGTTATTACTGAATGGATTTGATTCAAACTTAAAATAGTTGTTCAGCATCATCACCCACATCATATGACACAAGATGCATAACTCTTGCACAATTTTTCATGAATTATTCCCCTTTTTACTTAGAATTTCAGGTTAGAGTTTTATGCACTTTCACTCTATCTCTGTTATTACTGAATGGATCTGATTCAAACTTAAACAATTGTTCAACATCATTACCTTTATCATATGATGCAAGGTGCATAACTCTGGGACCAATTTTTCATGAATTATTTCCCCTTTTTACTTAGAATTTTAGGTTAAAGTTTTGATGCACTTTCACTCTGTCTCTGTTATTACTGAATGGATTTGATTCAAACTTAAAATAGTTGTTCAACATCATCACCCACACCATATGATGCAAGGTGCATAACTCTGGCACCAATTTTTTATTAATTATTCCCCCTTTTTACTTAGAATTTCAGGTTAAAGTTTTGATGCACTTTCACTCTGTCTCTGTTATTACTGAATGGATTTGATTCAAACTTAAAATAGTTATATAGTGTTTTGATACATTTTATCTTTACCTCTCTTATTACTTTAAGTTGATATTTTTGACATAGACTCGGGCTATTGTGCAATATCTTCATCCACAATTGGAGTCATTAAACACTCCAGTGACAGCTCTAGTTTCCTCAGATGTGCCCAGTTTCACTATCCAGCATCGAAATAGTCGAGCACGCTGTCTCCTGTGACAGCTCTTGTATAGTATGGTAGTTAGATTAAGATGTAAGACAGGTTGTGATTTCATTAGCTATATTAGTGCAGTAAATTTCTATATCAAATCATAAGCGTGAAATTGCAATATCTTTGTAATGTATGTAAAACTCACATTTATTCAACTTGCAACTCATTATGACAAAGAGAATTTATAAGGGCAACACAAGCCTTAAGATACTTTCTATGTACATTTACCAGTTGAAAGAGTAGAGGTATGTTCTTTTCAGATCAGTTAAGAGATTTATTTTAGCTTTTAAGCTCACTTGAATCAAAGATTCAGGGTGAGCTATTAGTGTGGTTGGATAGTCTGTCGTCTGTCTACCTGTGTCTGACATCCTTCTTCCTGCATCAGGCATCGATCTTCCAGCTTATCACTTATTATGATAAATATCTTCTGTTCTAAAAGTACTGTTTAGAATTACACCAAACTTGATCTGAAGCATCCTCACGTGAACTTCTGCCAAGCTTGTTTGAATGGTTATGCTTGATTGCACTTGAAGGCCATCAGAGCTTAAAAGTAGAAAAATCTTTGAACAAGTTTTTCCAAGGAACAGCTTAATGGATATTACTAACCAAACCAAGTTGGAGGCATTCTTGCATGGAACTTTATCAAGTTTTGCAAAAATTTATCATCAAGGGCGGTGGTATTCACGTGAGCGACTTGTGGCTATCATGGCCTTCTGTTTTATAATAGATGTCATACCCTTGTTAAATGGCAATAGTGGGCCTGAAGTGGTTATTAGCATTACTAAACCTATATTGTACAGGAATGAGTTATAACACCATAACTATTACTGGATCATTTGAATCAGTTGATCAAGTAAACATATTTGTGATCAACTTTATACTTCACCTGAGCAGGAAGTGCTCATGGTGAATTATTGTGATCATGCTGTGTATGCTGTGCATGCATGCATCTGTCATCAACAATTTCTTTAAAACGACATCTCCTCCAAAACCACTGAATGGATTTTGATGAAACTTGGCCTGGATGTTCCTTGGGTGGTTCTCTGCCAAAGTTGTTCAAACGGTTTGGCTTGGCTGCACATAAAGCCACCTGAGCTAAAAATAGAAAAGTCTCCGAATAACATCTTCTCATAAACCGCTGGTGTGATTTTGAAATTTCAAATTATTCCAGTTCGTCAAAAAGCATGGCCGTTTTAGGGCATTTTGTCACTTTCCCTATATGTATAAAGTGGAAACTTTAAAAATCTTCTTGTGTGAAACTGCTGGTCCAGTTTTAAAATAATTTTACACAAATGGTCTTTGTGTGACCCTCTACCAAGATTATTCAAATTACTCTGATTCATGTAAAAAGATGGCCGCCAGAGAGTGTGGTCACTTTCCCTATATGTATATTATCGAAGCTTAAAGAATCTTCTTGTTTATGAAACTGCTGGTCCGATTTTTAAATAATTTCACACAAATAGTCAATGTGTAACCTTCTACAAAGATTATTAAAATCATTCTGACCAGAGGGCATGGTCACTTTCCCTATATGTATATTATCGAAGCTTAAAGAATCTTCTTGTTTATGAAACTGCAGGTCCGATTTTTAAATAATTTCACACAAATAGTCAATGTGTGACCTTCTACAAAGATTGTTAAAATCATTCTGACCAGAGGGCGTGGTCACTTTTCCCTAAATGTATATAGCGGAAACTTTAAAAAAAAAATCTTGTGAATGAAACTGTTAATGCGATTTTAAAATAATTCCACAAAAACTGTCCTTGTGTGACCTTCTGCCAAATTGTTTTAATTTGTCATAAAATATGGCCACCAAAGTAAAAGCAGGCCCAGTTTTAAAACAATTTTATGCAAATGTTTCTTGGGTGACCTTTTATAAAAAGTTTGTGCAGATTATTCTTTTTCATCAGAAAACAGCTGCTGGGATGTATCGTCTCTTCCTTATAAGTATGTAGAGGAAAGATCTTCTTGTTTGATATTTAGTGGAAAAGTCTTCTTGTTTGATATTAAGTGGAAAAATCTTCTTGTTTGATATTAAGTGGAAAAAGGAAAAATATTCTTGTTTGATATTAAGTGGAAAAATCTTCTTGTTTGATATTGTCATATCACATCATTCCACCAGTTCCCACCCACAAAGTACACATACACACTACCTTCCCATATTTATTTAGTAGTAACTTTTAAAATATTCTTGTCATAAAAAACTGGCACTATTTCAATATAATTTCCCAGACATTTTCCTTGCATAACTATCTACCAAAACTGTTTGTGCAAGCAGCGTAACTCAGGTGAGCGATCTAGGGCCATCGTGGCCCTCTTGTTTATCGCAATGACACAGGGTAAAATAATGTCAATAAATGACATCGTACATCTCTGATGATGAAATAACTATTCCTTTTGCCTGCTTTCATTTTTTTGTCTTGGCTACATGTTGTCTTATGCAGTTTTGTTACTGTTTATAGTAAGGTCTATAATAATGTTGTTTTCTAACTTCTGAAAAAGGAACTAAGTTCAACATAAGGTGTATTACACTGTCACATGGTTTATGATTATGCCACATAGGTTATTTGCCATTCTAGGTATATGCCAATAGTGGGTAAAGTAACTCTTTGTGTTTTCCTTAATTGGCCTGAGAAGATACTTTCTTGGTTTGTCTCCCCTGATAAAGACTTGTCAGCTTTCTGAAAATTCTTATTAAAATTTCAGCAAGGCAACCAGCAGAGCAAGACAGCTGTGGAAAGAAGAAACTCATTTCAAGGGACACAGTCTAAGGGGAATGTTCAAAATAGAGCTTCAGAACCAGTCAAAACTACAGTAGTGACACAGTCTGCTGTTGCAGGCAGAAACTCTGTAAATACTGCGGACCAGTCTAAAAGACAGTCAGATATTGGAACCAGTAATAGAACATCTATATCAGTGCAGTCTCTGAAATCTAACAGCCCTGTTTTAAGAAGTAAA
Organism: Mercenaria mercenaria; assembly: GCF_021730395.1. Taxonomy (NCBI): domain Eukaryota; kingdom Metazoa; phylum Mollusca; class Bivalvia; order Venerida; family Veneridae; genus Mercenaria; species Mercenaria mercenaria. The sequence goes on from NC_069373.1 coordinate 66,683,539, forward strand.
GCAAATGATGTAAATGGTTCAGGCAACATAAATGGAGAAAAAAGACAAAGCTTACCATTATCTGTTAATGATAATAATAAAACTGAAAACAGGTCTCGACTAGCAAATGAAGTAAATGACAATACAAATGTTAATGGTCAGCAAAAACCTGTGTCTGTGTCAAATACAGGTGTCTCTCTTGGGCCAATGGCAGAACAAAGGAATAAGTACTTGTCCAAAAGTTCTGACAATGTTTTTAAGAAGCCGTCTGAAACTGCTCCACATAAACCTGAAGTTGTGAAAGGTAAAACATCAGCAAAACCTGTGAGTAAGGTAGTGATGAATGCTGATAAACAAATGATTGATTTAGATTCGTTTACTGAAAGAAAAAACATGTTGGACGAGTTGAAAAAGTTTGATAAAACTTTGAAACCGAGTGTTGCCAGAACACACACGGAAAAGGTAACTGAGGTCAAACTGAATCTAGCCAAAAGTGGTGAAAAGAGGACAAGTGCCAATATGGAACCTAAAGGATCTGTAACACCAGTAGAACAAACAATGAATCTTTTAGGTGATATTAAACTCGGAAAGAAACCTTCTGAACTAAAACAAACAATGAATGTAAAAACAGAACAAAATGGAAGTAACCGTGAAATTAAAGATACTCGAGAGTCTGTTAAAGTTGAAACAGAAAGTACTAGAGCATCACATAATGATTCACAGACAAAAAAGTTTGATGATTTGTTAAAGGATGTTGATAGTGACAAATCAGAACAAAGTTCAGATGATTCTCCAAGGGAGACAGTTGTTGTATCTAAGCAAAAGGAGACAAGTATCATTCCAAAAGTAGAAAAGAACACTACTCCATCTGATGTTGGGAGGAGAAATGGTGATATTCCAGCATCAGGTGAGGTAACTATAGAAGAAGCAAAGGCAAGCATTCCAGCTGTAGAAACTAGTGATGATAGTTTGAGCCAGTCATCAGGGATGTCAGAGGAAGAGGATAAGTTTGTTACAGAATTCCACTTCACAGGAAGTCAAATTAAAACCCCTGTTGAAGCAGCCATTCCAAAGAAACAAGGTACGTTAATTAAATAAATCTCTTTGTGGTAAATGGGCTTTCTAGCATAAAACTGCTGTTATTGTCACTTTTCAGGGGTGTTTTAACAGGAGAGAAAACGTGTGTTAACAGAGAAATTCTCGCGCTTACGTGCTGTTATAACACCTTTTTAGCTCGACTATTCGAAGAATAGTCTAGCTATTCTACTCACCCTGGCGTCGGCGTCGGCGTCGGCGTCACACCTTGGTTAAGTTTTTGCATGCAAGTACATACAGCCATCAGTGAAAGGCATATAGCTTTGAAACTTATTTCTTCTTTTTCTAGGTCAATTACCAACCTCTCTGGGTCAAGTCCCATAACTCTGACATGTATTTTGAGCAAATTATGCCCCCTTTTGGACTTAGAAAATTTTGGTTAAAGTTTTACATGCAAGTTACTATCTCCAAAACTAATGCAGATATTGATTTGAAACTTCACATGTGTCTTCGGGGTTATAAAACTAGTTGATAGCAGCAAGTCCCATAACTCTGACTTTCATTTTGGCCAAATTATGCCCCCTTTTGGACTTAGAAAATTCTGGTTAAAGTTTTGCGTGCAAGTACATACAACTATTTCTAAAAGGCATATAGATTTAAAACTTATTTTTTCTTTTTCTAGATCAATTACCAACCTCACTGGGTCAAGTTCCATAACTCTGACATGTTATTTGAGCAAATTATGCCCCCTTTTAGACTTAGAAAATTTTGGTTAAAGTTTTACATGCAAGTTACTATCTCCAAAACTAATGCAGATATTGATTTGAAACTTCACATGTGTCTTCGGGGTTATAAAACTAGTTGATAGCAGCAAGTCCCATAACTCTGACTTTCATTTTGGCCAAACTATGCCCCCTTTTGGACTTAGAAAATTCTGGTTAAAGTTTTGCGTGCAAGTACATACAACTATTTCTAAAAGGCATATAGATTTAAAACTTATTTTTTCTTTTTCTAGATCAATTACCAACCTCACTGGGTCAAGTTCCATAACTCTGACATGTTATTTGAGCAAATTATGCCCCCTTTTAGACTTAGAAAATTTTGGTTAAAGTTTTACATGCAAGTTATTATCTCCAAAAATAATGCAGATATTGATTTGAAACTTCACATGTGTCTTCGGGGTTATAAAACTAGTTGATAGGATCAAGTCCCATAACTCTGACTTTCATTTTGGCCAAATTATGCCCCCTTTTGGACTTAGAAAATTCTGGTTGAAGTTTTGCGTGCAAGTACATACAGCTATTACTAAAAGGCATATAGATTTGAAACTTATTTTTTCTTTTTCTAGATCAATTACTAACCTCACTGGATCAAGTCCCAAAACTCTGGCATGTATTTTGGGCAAATTATGCCCCCTTTTGGACTTTGAAAATTCTGGTTAAAGTTTTACATGCAAGTTACTATCTCCAAAACTAATGCAGATATTGAATTGAAACTTCTCATGTGCCTTCGGGGTTATAAAACTAGTTGATAGCAGCAAGTCCCATAACTGATATGCATTTTGGTCAAATTATTCCCCCTTTTGAACTTAAAACTCTTTTGATATTTAACTTTTTTGGGTAATATTTTCCTGCTTCTGGGTCAATATTTCGAATAGTCGAGCTTGGCTGTCTTACGGACAGCTCTTGTTATATATGCGCGTTCTGTGGCAAAGCGTAAACGTATTACGACCCCAAAACGGATAATTCAAAAGGAAATGACGTCAACGTGAAAAAACAACGTAGACTTTACGCGCATTTCACAGAAATTTATTGACGTTGAGGGATAATATTTCATTTACTTGGTTTTTACGCGTTTTATGCTAGAATAGCGTTAATGCATGTTCTTTTTGTGTTATAACATCATCAGAATCCCTCGGAAAAAAAGATGCGTTATCCCTACATTATTGCTTGAATGTGTGTGATGACAATAGCTGCAAGGCATTTTGGCCAAGTTCCAAAGTGTGATAAGTGTACATTCTGGCTTGAGTTTCATAGTCTACAACTGATGATGAACATTCTTGTTTGAGTGCGGTATATGACCCTATAAACCAGTGTAGTAAATGAGCAATATAGTTTCGGTGTTGTAAAAGGTGCAGAAGTGAGGGAAGTGAACATTCTGGGGTTTTGTTTGGCAAATGGCCATTATTTTGTACTAAAGTGTTGTAAATAATCCTGGGTGTTGAAATGTGGTAAATATGGTTGCTAAGCTTATTGTATTTGATATGGTAAAGGACAATTTTGACTTGAATGCTTTGAATGACCAGGGGTGTAAAAGTAGGTAAATGACATTTCTGGTTTGGATTTTATAAATAACTACAGTTGATATAGTGTGGTAAATAATAAATGAGCATTGTGGCTTGAATGTGGTAAATAAAGTCTCTGATGAAGACAACCACAGTGAAGAGTTGTGCATGAGATTTTTTAAGTTGTATGGGGGATATATATGTATGGTTTCAGGTTGTCTGTCTGTCCGTAGACTAGTGATGGGCAAATCGGTTAGATTTGCCAACCGATTAATCGGCATAATCGGACAAGCCAACCGATTCGATTAATCGGACATAATCGGATAATTGGTTTCTCTAGTCGCATATTTGTAAGTTCACCTCACAAGGTATGTTTTATGTCATTACTTAAGAAATGAACCTCACAGAAATCAACTATACTATTTCTGTTGTATCCCTTCATAAATACGAGTAAGTTAACAGTATAAAAGTAAAATATTTGTGAGGAAAGTAAACTTCAAATCAGGAACTAGTCTTAATTTCACCAGAGACTTATCCAGTGATATTGTGTTGTAAAATTATTTGGAGCAAAAAAGGTATTAACGATTTATTAATTCTTAGTTAACGACTGGAATGATTTCAATCCGACAAAATCAAAAAATGAAAATACTTCTGCTAATATGCTTCCGTAAGTCTTACGTTATGCTATGCATACTGCCATACTAATGTCAAGAGTTTAGGTTGGTGGTTTTCTCGGCTTAATTTTGAAAAAGCCATATATCTTCCAAAATCTGGGTGATCAAGAGATGACATAAAGTTCTTTGGACACTTTGGAGAAAGCCATTTTTACTTAGAGCAGTTTCCCTTGGCGTAATTGCCCAAAAGAACTGTAAATACCAGAAAGGAAGAAGTCAGAAACAACTAAATTATCCATTTAGGGTGCCAAGTAATTAATCGGTCAGATAAAAGTGAAGTCGGCGATCGTGCTCATGAATGCAGTGCCGACGATTATTCGATTGTCGCCGATTGTTGACCCATCACTGCCATAGACACAATCTTTTGTGCACCAACTCTCCTCATCCCCTCAACACAATTTAATGAAACTTCACACAAGTGATCACTAACAACAGTAGTGGTGCATGTTTGTTCTTTCAGAAAAAAAAATGCAAAGTTATGGGACTTTGTTTTTTGTTACTATACTATATATGCAATCTTATGCATGCCTGATCTCCTAGTTGAAGCCTTGCACACAATTTAATGAAACTTAACACAAATGATCAGTACCAACCCTAGTTGTGCGTGGTGCATGTTAGGTTCTTTCAGCAAAAAAATCTGCAGTTATGGGACTTTGTTTTTTGTTACCATACTATATACATACAGTCCACATAATTATGCAATCTTGTGTGCATCAAATTGCAATGTACTTTGGCAAGTGTTCCAGAAATAGAAACATTCTTTGATGGAATAAAACAATAAATAAGTCTGCTTTCTGGAAAATCTCAATATTCAGTGGATGAAAAGTTTAAGCAGTTGTTATGTAACATTCACAAATGATGTGTTGTCATGAAAGTTTCACACTGATTTCGTCTGAATGTGCTTTCACTATGACAATGCATCTAGACATATCAATAAACTGTTCATGTCTGACGTTACATGTAAGTAATACTGGCAGATAGTTAATATTCAAGGAGTGCAAGTTTGCCTCAGGAAATTAAATCCCAGTGGGCAAATAAGTTTCATATTTACTGTATTGTTAGACTTGAAAATTCATGAATTTATGCCTTCAAGATATAGCCGTTTCGGCCCAAAGAATGAAATTTTATAATGGCACAGTGTATATATGCATAAAGTCTGAAAATATCTGATCATAGTAAGCTGTATTGATATAATTTCTTTTTCAGTCTGTTCTTTAGGTATTTGCCAAAGCAAAATTACCGAAATCTGTACACTGTTGCCAAAAAAATAGACAGCAGGAATAAATTACTAATTATAAACAGAAGCTTAAAAAACAGTTATTGTACAGTTCATTTCTCTGTGGCCTTGATTGTACTTGTAAACAACTGTTAGTTATGTCTCCAACCACACATTGGTGTGGGAGACATATTGATTTACTCCTGTCTGTGTGTGTATGTGTCTGTCAGTCTGTCTATCACAAATCTTGTCCGCACACTTTTTCTCATCAGATCTTCACCAAACTTGAACAAAACGTGTTTGCCAATAAGTCCTCAGCCAAGTTTGATAACTAGCTAAATTGGCCCAGGCACTTCAGAATTATGCCCCTTGAATTACCGATAGGCCAGTTACTCCCAACATGTGAATTACCAATAGGCCACTTACTCCAACATGTAAACAGTATATAAAGACAAACTTACTATTCAGATGATTAGGCAGTTGTGGGAGACATGCGCTTTTCTCAAAAGCAACTCTAGTTTGAGCTAAAATTTTCTGGAGGGCAAATGTTTTTCACATGAAGACTCTGTCCTCTGGAAGCATAGAACTAAAACAAGCCAAAAAAAGAAAATGTAACAAATTGTCCACTTTCCATTTGTCCTAATGTACACCCACTCCACAGGGTCCCTAGAACTGACTGGAGTGAAACTCGGCTTATTTTAGAAAGACACCATGATCCCAAATGGCCAGAACGATAGTATAGTGATTTTTTTCCTGGATTTTGGAACGTTACGATGGTTGTTCGTAACCCAGGTAGCTACCTGTTTCTGGAAAACAATGTTTCGAGTTTGCTGCATCATTCATATTTAAGCTGACAAGTTGGAATGTCACTATAGCTATCAGTGTGACCTAAAACCTAACGGTAAAAAGTATTTCTGATGAGAACAGTTTTTTTTTATCTGAAGAAAAGGATCTTTATGTTTTGTATTTTCTTTTGTTGCCTATTAAAATTCCATATATGGGTTTTTAACATCATGATTAGTGCATGGCTGTCATACAGTCTGTTGAACTGAAGTTCTTTTTCAACAAAAGTACAACAAATTATATCCGATTTTCAAATATTTTGATAACATAGCTATCCTCTTATTCCCTATCACAAAGAACGCTTAGTTATGCATTCAATACAGGATAGTCATTCAGTTTTATTTCCCCTTGAAGGCATATATATTGATATATTCAAATTGCATGCCTGGGATAGATTTTTGTCACCTTATATGTATAGTTGAATTACCTGGGCGAGATACTATATCATATTACAGTCTGTTTTATTAAACCCAGACTGGTTTAAATTTAATGGAATGGATTTGTAAAGTTTTAGCAATGAAAGCACAGGACCAGTCAGATTATATATGTTTACATGGGTTAGGGTTTAAATTTGCGTTGGTTGAATTTAGATGGAAGATTTTTATGAAGTGTGGGCATAAAGCCATGACAAATTTGGTATCGTAAAAGTTATGGCGGTTGAACAAGGTGATTAAAATATGATTGGATGAGATCATTGGAAAACTTTTTGAAATCAAAATATTAAAAATTGTGTATCGCACGGAATTTAAATGGCAGTTATGTTAGTTTGAAGACTTGAATGAACAATTTTAAGTGGACAAATGTATGATCATAAAAAACTTTTGATGTTTTCTGATTGCTAACTATTGTAATAGTGCAATAAACATTTATCGCATACATAAAAAAAATCAGCTGATATTAGGACAGTGTGGATATACAGTTATTGAACAGGCTAGACAACATGTACATTATGCAGCTGTTGTTTTGCTTTGTGTAGTTGGTAGTATGGACATACACAGTACACCTCTCAGAAGAGAAATGATCGGAGTATTGGGATATTTAAACTTTTAAAATAAACATTAAAACAAGTGAACGGCCATTTTGTCAAATATGAAGAAAAATTTTAAGAAGGTAGTTATTTATTCATGACAATTGTGATAGTTTTGTTGGGATAATAACAAGTCTTTACAGTTAGTGCATCTTTAATTGGTCATGGTCTAGTGGATATTCATTGTATTACATGGAAACAGCCCTCCTACGATTTTGTGAATTATCCGATATTGAGACAGCTGATCAAGGATATTTTCAGAACAAAAGCTTTGTTTGTGAAGGACATGTGATAACTCTGTATGGAACTGTATTTGGACTTAGACATTGAACATACAACTAATTTATTGTAACTTTTAAGACAAAAGTTTGTACATGTTTGAAAAGAAGACGGATTGTGGAATAATCATTATTTAACTTGTGAAGAAGACAGGATGGCAGATATTTCAGTGTTTACAGAGAGATTCGCATCTAGCATTAGCCAGCAAGGACAACCAGTCGCAGAAATGGTCAATGCGCGTCTTCAGAGAATACAGGAACTAGAACGCGTAAGGCAGGAGCATGCATCGGAGCACATTACTAATACAGGAGATTCCACTACACGTCATTCTAGGCGTGATCGAGTCATACGACAGGCAAGTCAGCGTTCAACTGAGAGACGGGGTTTAACATCAAGTATTCAGAGAACACCAGTTAGGTCCCAAAGTTTTGAAAGTGCAAGTTCTGTTGCCAATGTTGATGAAGATACACTCAATTTCCGTGACATGTTTGAAAGTACACGACAGAATTTATTTGGACCACGAGTTGGCGGAAGTAATGAAAGTTTAAATGGTAGAAGACCTTCAGATTCACCTCTTACTGTAACAAGACCAACTTTTCAGACTGGCTCAGATTCAGGATCTGGTTCTAGTACCCCTCGTGGCTCTGTTGGCCTTCGGCAAACACAAGATTTTACCACTGGATTGGCAGACGCATTTTCTAATATACGGTCATCATTGATAAGGTCTGACTCTACTGGTGCTTTAAGAGAAACAAGAAGGAGTTCATCCATAACTCGGGAAACAAGTTCAAGTTCAAATGTTCAGAGAACTGCAGTTTCAAATATTACAGGAAACTCTCTTACGAGATCATCATCTTTACGAGAATCTCGCTTTAGGCGTCGTACAATTCAAGGTATTGACAGTAATGTCTCACGTGCTCTTGAACAAGAAAGAATCCAGACAGCATCCACTTCTGTCTCAAGATCAATCTCCCCTCTTGTTATGGAAGCTGCTTCCACTACATCTTCCTCAGCTTTATCAGGAAGCACTTCTGCTACACAGTCAAGAGAAACAACTCGTACATCGTCATCATTTACTTCTTACTCTTCAGCATATTCTGGAAGACATCCAAGAAAAATCGACCTGTATCCAGATGATGGTATTCCAGTTCTTGGGTTTGAAGATGAAAAAGAGATATTTGTTGATAGCCAGGGAAAATGTCTTTGGCTAAATAAAACTCACGCACTTATTAGAGAATTAAAAAGTACGAAAAAGCTTCCTGAAATTGTAATGAAACCAAAACTTGCTATAACTAATGGAGAGAATTCAGATGGGTTTATCGCAGCTATGGAAGGTGATGAAGAAGCAAGATATGGTAAACTTAGAGAACTTGTAGTGCTTGCTAGAAAGAGAGATAAAAATTTCGAAAATGGTGATTTAACTGACTCTGCTACGTCACTGTCTCTACTGGAACTATATCAGAGGGGTGACTTTATCGAAGATGTTGATATTGATGAGAAATATAAATCTTTTAGTTTATATACAGAACCTAGACCAAGACAAAATATTGAAAATTTAATCTCATTGAAAGAAGTGCCTCCTATATATGATGGAATACCTCGTTCAGAATTACCACAAGAAATAAAAGATCGTGATACTGATGGATCAGAACCAAATCAGGGTATTAGAACATTTGAGAATATGCTTTCTGCTTCACATAGTACTTCTAGAACTGAATCAGTTGGTGCAACAACTAGAACAGAACAGAGTAGATCCGAAGCAAGTCATGAAGAAATATTAAATTTATCGGTAGACGGTAACTCATCGGCAAGGTTTGCCAGATCCGCAGCCTTTCATGAAGCATCAGAAACCCAATCTGATGGCATCGGTAATGAAACATCTAGGTATGGTCAGTTACATACTCAGACTGAACAGGCTGAAATAAGACAAAGTGATAGCGTGAGTAATATATTTCAAAGGAGGGCAGAGGCAAGGCGTCAGGAGTATTTAGCATCAAGGGGTTCCAGTGAAAATGGCAGTTCAATAATTCACAGAAGGGCGGAGCAGAGGAGACAGCAGCATTTAGCCCAACAAAAAACAAATGAAAATGGAAGCGTAATATCTAGAACAAGAGCAGAGGATATGCAACAACGATTTTCATCAGAAACTCATACAAGTCAAAATGGCAGTGCAATACAAAGACGTTCTGAAGAAAGGCACCAACAATATTTCACAAGTCAGACTGATCGTAGTGAAAATGGCAATTCATCTGTGAGGCGCGTGGAACAGTCAAGCATGACAAGGCAGTCTTCTCATTCAAGTATAGTAAGACAATCCTCACTTACTCCTATTGATAACTCTGATATACACAGTGAGGTGAACCTAGTGATGGAAAGACTTCAAATGATGCAAGATAATGGGAACATGCCGTTAGATACAAGTCATCTGGATTATGAAGAAATGCTAATGATTCAGAAAGCATTAGCAGAAAATCCAAGTCCACCTGATAGTCCTCTTGCTTTTGAGTCTGAAAATTTAAATACTGAAGAAATAATATCTGTTTCTGATGAAGAGAATAATAGAAACCAACCTGAAGAAGACTCAACTTATTCCATGACTACAGAAAATTTACCTTTAGACTCAACTGTTACAGTAAGTTCCACAAAGAGTGCAACTGAAAGTACAATGACAGTCGTAAGATCAAGTTCAGACAATGTAATTGACACATATTCTGGCTCAACAGCACATAGTTCTGGCTCAAAATTTGTAAGTGCAAAACAATCGGTTATAACTCATACACGCTTAGAAGATGATTTAGAAACAGAAGGGGATAATGTAATAGGGACTGAACTAAGTTCAGTCCAACCTGCATCATCTGAAGACACTATTATTAAGAATGTTGAAAGGGATGCAATGCCATCAGTAAAGGCTAGTGTAATTGAGGCTCGGACGCCTCGTTATCAGAGACTTCCATCTGAGGGACCGGAATGTAGGCTGCCTCTTCCATCAATGGACTGGTCCCCCTTGGAGAGAAGTAATTCTCCTATTTCGCCTAGTAGATTTTCATTTGAGGATAAGAAGTCTGAAAATACAAGTAGTGCTAGTTCAACTACTTCTGAAGCTGCTGTGTCAAATAAATTTACAATTCCTAAGACTTCACCGCAGACTGGTGCTAGACCTTCTGTTGAAAGTGAACTCACCATTGAAATTCCATCAGACAATGTTACAACCAGTCAAAATTTTCAAAGTGAGGCTAGCTCAGTAGTGACTGAAAATTCAGCCAATCAAAATGACTCTTATAAATATGATGCAGAAACTGTTAAGTCACCAGCCTCACCATTGGATAAAAGTAGAGGAGCAAGTGTATCAAGTGACTCAGAAGCTCTATCTCCAGCAGATAGTGAAACTGTGACAACAGTTTATGAAGAATTTATTCAAACTATTCCTTTAAGTCTGCTGCAAAAAATACAAGCTGAGGAAGATAACTAATTTATGATTTTCTGAAATTTTTTTTAGTATCTTGCCAAATTTTATGGTACATATAAATTTCATTAATAGAATGAGCTTCATGCTATGTTTAAAGTTAGTAATGTTATATATAAGCACAATTTTTTCTTTTGTTTTTGCAAAGTAAATCATTGCCGAGATAAGTTTTAAATGAAATAGTAACAATTGCATATTATTCAAGTAATATGTATGTAAATGTCTCAAAGTTTGGTGCTAGTGAAATTTAAAAAAGTTAAAAATTAGAATGACATAGACCTTTGCCTTGATTCTCAGATTAGGAGATGGATTGTAAGAATTTTATTATTTCTATCAGTTCTGTTGAAAGCGCCTTTCATATGTGCCACATCTTAAGTGATATCAATCTATGCTTCCAGTTTCAAAAAGTGGTGTCATTGGTGACTGATTTTATATTTATATTTATAGTGATTGTCCTGTCCGTTCGTCCGTCCGTATGAGGTAAACCAAATGGGACCGTTTCGTCTAGCATCAATACCCCTTCACACATCACCTGACCTCAGTTTGACCTTGACCTTGACCTCATTTTGGACTTAGATTGCTTTGTAGGGCCATCTCTTGGTTAACCAAATGAGACCGTTTCGCCTAGCATCAATACCCCTTACTAGAATGACTTGATACTAATGCAGATGTAACCTGTGACCATTCCTCATCTTCACACATCACCTGTCCTCAGTTTACCCTGACCTTGACCTCATTTTGGACTTAGGTTGCTTTATAGGGCCATCTCTTGGTTAACCAAATGAGACCGTTTCCCCTAGCATCAATACCCCTTACTAGAATGACTTGATACTAATGCAGCTGTAACCTGTGACCATTCCTCATCTTCACTCATCACCTGACCTCAGTTTGACCTTGACCTCATTTTGGACTTTGGTTGCTTTATAGGGCCATCTCTTGGTTAACCAAATGAGACCGTTTCGTCTAGCATCAATACCCCTTACTAGAATGACTTGATACTAATGCAGATGTAACCTGTGACCATTCCTCATCTTCACACATCACCTGACCTAAGTTTGACCTTGACCTTGACCTCATTTTGGTCTTAGGTTGCTTTATAGGGCCATCTCTTGGTTAACCAAATGGGTCAATTTCGTCTAGCATCAATACCCCTTACTAGAATGACTTGATACTAATGCAGATGTAACCTGTGACCATTCCTCATCTTCACACATCACCTGACCTCAGTTTGACCTTGACCTCGTTTTGGACTTAGGTTGAAAAATCTATCGACAAGGATGCCACCGGGGGCATCAAGTGTTTATTAAATGCAGCTCCATGTTTCTGGTTATTTTTAGTAGGTTCATCAGTATGCTAGCATTTTCAGTTTGTGCACCTTCATCAGTTTTAGTTCACTTGAGCACATAGTGCTTATGGTAAGCTTTTAGGATTGTTGGCTGTCCATCGTCTGCCTGACTGGCTGTTGTTCATCGTCTGCCTGGCTGGCTGTTGTCCATCATCGGCCTAGCTGGCTGTTGTCCATCATCTGCCTGGCTGGGTGTTGTCTATCGTCTGCCTGGCTTGCTGTTGTCCATCATTGGCCTGGCTGGCTGTTGTCCATCGTCTGCCTGGCTGGCTGTTGTCCATCGTCTGCCTGGCTGGCTGTTGTTCATCGTCTGCCTGGCTGGCTGTTGTCCATCGTCTGTTCATTGTCTGCCTGGCTGGCTGTTGTCCATCATCTGCTTGGCTGGCTGTTGCCTGGCTGGCTTTTGTCCATCGTCTGCCTGGCTGGCTGTTGTCCATCATCTGCCTGGCTGGCAGTTGTCCATCGTCTGCCTGACTGGCTGTTGTTCATCGTCTGCCTGGCTGGCTGTTGTCCATCGTCTGCCTGGCTGGCTGTTGTCCATCGTCTGCCTGGCTGGCTGTTGTCCATCGTCTGCCTGGCTGACTGTTGTCCATCATCTATCTGGTGAGCTGTTGTCCATCATCTCCCTGGCTGGCTGTTGTCCATCGTCTGCCTTGCTGGCTGTTGTCCATGATTTCTTTTAAAGAATAACTCCTAACCACTCAGCCAATTTCAACCAAACTTCTAGAATGTTCCTTTTGTGGGCCACTTTATGGCTCTTTCAAATCCAGGTCATCCATGCAGAAATGTGGTAGCCATGGCAACCAGTAGGAAAAAAAACGTTAAAATTCTTCTCAGAAAGTAAAGGCCAGTTTCAAAATAATTTTACAGATATGTTCCTTTTGTGACCTAAATTCCATCATGCCATGTTGATTTGTTAAAAAAACATGGCTAGAGGGTACAAAGCTAGTTTTTATATGGAAGCTGACATGATTTCTAATTGACGAAATTCTTTTGTTCAAGCTATGTTGATTTGTTAAAAACTATGGTCACCAGGCAGTAGGGCTAGTTTTCTCTGTTATGGATGTACTAGTATTGAAAAAAAAACTTTGGAATAATTTCACATTAGAGTTCCCTTGGTGACCCTGTACCAAGTTTGTTTAAATTATTCCAGTTTGTTTAAAACAGTGCCACCAGATGGTGCATTACATAGCTTTCCGGATATGAGCCGTGCCATGAGAAAACCAACATAGTGGGTTGGTGACCAGCATGGATCCAGACCAGCCTGCGCATCCGCGCAGTCTGGTCAGGATCCATGCTGTTTGCTTTCAAAGCCTCTTGCAATTAGAGAAACCGTTAGCGAACAGCATGGATCCTGACCAGACTGCGCGGATGCGCAGGCTGGTCTGGATCCATGCTGGTTGCAAAGCCACTATGTTGGTTTTCCCATGGCACGGCTATTATGTATATACATTGTAGAGTTTCATATATTTATACTGTGGAAACTTAAAAAAATCTTCTTCTCAGAAAAGCAGGCTTAATTTCAAAATAATTTCACAGATACTTTCTTCGCATGACCCTCTACCAAAGGTGTTCAAGGAAGTTGTAAAACTCTGGTAAGCGACCTAGGACCATCATGACTTTCTTGTAAGCTTCTCTGCATTCTTTATGTCATTTATATACATCATCATTAGCTATATTTGGTACATACATTATATACAGTACTGTTTTATATGTTTAAGCAACTAGCTTTAATTTGTAAGTGATTAGACAATAATTTTGTAACCAGAAAAATGTACATGATAGTGTGTGGCTGTTAGACTTGCACAATTTTTCTTTTTTCGAGATTTAAATTGCAAGAAATAAACTCAGTGAAGTCAGTGCCACTTAGTCTGTAAACATAGTCAGGATCAAGAAAAAGCATTCTATTTGTATGTTATTGTGACATGTAAAGTATTTGAATAAGGGCATTACTAGAAAAATGTGGAATGAAAACAATATTGACAATGTTCCAATATGATTTTTGTGTGCTTTTTTTTACTGTAACTATTTATTCAAATGTGAAAGAAATTTCAATTTTTTTTTTTATTTAACATTGTTAAATGTTTAGCACCAGATAATTAAATATGCTATCATATGTATTCAAATGATTTGTCATTTTGCATAATATAAGACATCTTGTTATACCCCTGGAGTACTGGGGTCACCATGTTTGTGCATTCGTCTGTACACTTGTGATAAGTCTTGAACGAATGGATTGATTGAGTTCATTTTCGGTACAAACTTACAAAGTCATAAGATACAGTGAAGGGAATTTCTTCACAATCCAGTATTTTCTGACAAGACTTGAAGAGTCATGGCCTCTTTTCGACTTAAAATTCAGCAAAATGTTGATGGTCTTTTGGTAGCTCTTGAATAGATGTTTTTGACTTAAAATTGTTGTCTGTTCAGTATCTTGTGGATGTAGGAATGTACTGGATTCATTTAAAGAACACATGTATATGATGATAGAACACAAGCCACATTCCATTTAAGTTACAATCCACCAATTTTTTTGCAGAAATTATGGCCCTTTTCTGGTTGTCAGAGGAATGGATTGAATTTATACTGTACATGTAATTTTGAAAATTTTGTTTTTATAGACATTTTACAGCTGTAAAACAGGTCTTTATTTTGTACTGGAATGCAGGCTATTACTTAGTCTACAAGAAGGCTGGTAGTTCTAGTCATTAATAGACAGATATTTATTAGCCGTATAACTTGCCCATATTTGGGCTTTGATAATCTGACAGTTTTTGGGTAGCAGGTCAGTAGGGAGACCAAAGGAGTATCACGTAAAGGGGTCCACAGTTTGATCTATAGGGGAGGAGGCTGTTCTCTTCACAGTTGAACAGAAACTATTCTATCTCCACGACAGATTCATGAGGGGAAGTTGTCAGATACTTGTAAACAAATAGACTAGCAGTGGGAACACTGAGTATATTACATGACTGTGACATTACATAAGTGCATCATGATCTTAGTTTTTTTGCATACTAAAAGTATTAAAGTCTCTTTAAAACTGCTTTTTTGTGAAGGCCGAGTGCAGGCTATTTCACAACTGAAAAAAAAAAAGAGAAATTTACATTGGCTTTAATTTTGTTTAAAAGTGTTAAGATTGGCATTGTATTGGGCAGACATTGAGACAGCTGTGTTTTGGCATATACATTGTCTTCACAGAAGTATAAATCAATATGCTGATTCGGCAGTTTCAGACAAAATCTGTCAGGTTTAGAGCTTTAATGTTAAAGATCGGCTAGAATGGAAATGAATTTCTTGTCATTGAAGTCAACATTGCTCTGTAGCATGAATACAAAGTCTCAGAACCTCCATTTTTATTTTGGTCTATTGTCATACACTTCTGGAGATTTTAGTATGTTGTCAAGGTAAAAAAATGACTCTTTTGCTTTTATAAGCATCTGTTGAATACATTCCTTACAACTTTACAAATTACTCTTTTATCCATCATGTAGTTAAACTAGTAACATTTTAATATCTGAAAATGTTACAGATCTTTTTGTTTTGGCACAAAATGTTCATTCTTTAAATGTGTAAGTGACAAGATTTAAAAAAAAAAAACAGGGACTTTTAATGCTATGGAGGTGTCTGCCCATCTGTCTATCAATATTATTGTTTCTGGGCTCTAAGTCAAATGTATGTCGGCCTTCAGACTTCAAGTATTACTGAGTAAAATCCCTATCATTAAATTTTAAGGTTTTGGGTTCAAAGGTCACGGAACCTTTACTTAAATTTCATAAAAAAATTTTTGGCTTCTCAACTCTAACTCAGATTAAGTATTATATGTATGGCTTTCAAAGATTATACAATTAAGAACCTTTCCCTTTCAGTTTTGGGGTAAGTAGGTCAAAGGGCAAGGGCAAAGGGACCAAAATTAAATTTTTCCTTATCAGACTGTTTGTCAGAGAGTATTATTATACTAAAAGCTTTCAAAGTTTACAAAATCACTAAGTGTCACTTCAGAAAGATCCCAAATGTTTTTGAAGTCATAGGTTCAAAGGTCAAGGTCGAGGCGTCAACTAAATTTCCATAAATTTTTTGTTTCTAGACAAGTTTGAAAGTATTATATCTATAGCTTTCAAACTAAGTAGTACTTGAGGAAAGCCCCTATCGGTTTTTTTTCAGCAATTCAGGGGCCACAACTTAACATCCACATTTTTGTTTGTTTCTTGACAAGTCAGACTTTAAAACTGACTTAGTACCAATTAAGGAAAATACCTGTTTTTTTTATGTTTTTTTTATGTTGGTTTTTTTTTTTGGGAGGGGATTGGGGTCAGGTGGTTCAAAGGTCAGGTCCAGACGGACTCTAATTTTCTAATTTTTGGAAGGTTTTTATCATGTTTAATACAGTAAAAATATGACTCATTGCATATTTTTCTAGTTTCTTACAAAATATGAAATAAACCATATCTAAACCAGCATATTAAATAATATTTTTTGATATTTTACTATTATAGATTACCAGTCATGCACATTTTAATCCCTTCTTACTTAGTATTATACTTCTTGTATATTTGTAATATTGTAGTTACAAGATTTGGATTATAAGCGTAAGTTATTTTTCATCTAGTGTGGTTGGTTACTCAATACCAGCTGTCTTGGTGCCCAATTGAACTTTCGCAGTGTGTTTCTTGGTCACAATTACTTCCCTTTAACATGATTTCTTTTCCTTTCATTCATCAGAAGTATCGTTTAGTTTACAGTTTGAGTACTGTACGTATAGAACAGTATGTATAATTACCTCCCTGTAATATTGAAATAAAAGTGCATCTTTGTTTCTAATTGCCCTTGCAGTTCTTATTTTTAGCTCACCTGATCTCAAACTGTTCAAGGTGGTCAGTTGTGTGTCCATTGTCCATAATCAGCAGGTTGACTTTGAAAAACTCTATAGAGGCCACAGTTTAGCTCAATCTGAATGAAGCTTTTTCATAAATGTATTATATAATATTTCCTACATGCATAGAGTGGAAACTGGAAAAAAATTCTGTCAAAAAATTCCATTTCAAAATGATTTTCAAAAAGATATTTTCGAAGTGCAACCCTTTACCAAAATTGTTCAAGCAGTTGATCATTCTAGAGCCATCATGGCTTGTTTATATCTCGATTTTTTTATCAGTAGCTAGGGAATGTTTTGGCCTACAGAAGTCAAACCTAATAGGATGATTTTGGTCCGCAGAATGACTCCTGGATGTATTTTGGTCATTAGATCAGAGGTCAAGGTCACAGTGACATTAAAATGAAACTAGTTTTTGATTATATACATGATTATATTTTGACTTACACTGGTCAATGTTCATTTGGCCACCAGATTACCCATATTGCTTTTAAGATCAGGTCAAGGTCATGTTAATCTTGAGAGTAAAAATGGTTTCTAGTCATTTATGCTTCAGCATACAGTAGTTAAAGTTCATTGGATGGTAGGTAGATGACCCCTGTTATTTTTTAAGGTCATAAGATTTCATTGCATGATTGGCGATATCTATTAATTTTGGAGTCATTAAGCAAAAGGTCTAGGTCACAGCAAACTGCAGACTGAACACACCATGTATATCCAACAGGCCATCATTATGGTTGGGGAGCAAATGTGTTTTACAAACAGTTTTATTAAAGAAATTTCAATTGGATAGTGGAAATTGAACATGGGGTTTTCATCTCTCAGAGAAAATTCAATAATATTCTTTATGATCCTTGTAACAGAATCTGATACTTAATGATAAAAAAGGCAATATGAATTATATCCGCAGAAACACAACAAAAATGAATTTCTGCAGTGGCATGAATCTTAAGGAATGTTTTGCTAGTGTAAAAAGTAACGAAAATCATATCTAAATGTCTTATAATATAGACTTTTATTGTTGCCGTCTAATTGTGTCGTATACTTCTCTTCCTCTGGTATTCTTTTACTGTGAAATCATTTAATGTCTGTGGCATACAATTTCGTGGTTACAACCAAAATAATTTCTTTGTGTATGTCAAAAAAATAAAAACAATTTTTTTTTTCAATGGAATTCACATTGTACCCGTATCTCCATGAAATGGAGCAACCATCAAATCTGCAAGAATTATGCCCTATAATTATTAAAATGATTTCACAGTGTATACATATATTTGTATGTGAATGAATAATGAAAGGAATGACAAGGGATATAAAATATTTCTGTTTCATGTCATGATATTGCTTTTAATGATTGTCTCATACTGGTGCTAATAGAATATATGACGTGATATTAATTGTTGCCTAGCTTTTCTAAAAAAGCCTCATAACTATTGTTTTTATGCTTGTATACATTATATACAGTGGTACTACAGTTGATTTTGCTGTGCCAAAGCCAATAAACAAATAAAATGTAAAACAAAATCAGTGTGTTTTACCTTTCAGCCCACTGCACAAAGTGCTCAAGGTGAGCAGTTGTTAAATACCCTTGTGTTTGCTTGCCCAGTCTTAATGAAACTTGGTCAGAGTGTTTGCTTCATTTTCCTTTTTAGTTCAACTATTTAAAGAATAGTCCGGGCTATTCTACTCACCCTGGCATCAGCATCGGCATAACGCCTTGGTTAAAGTTTTGCATGCAAGTACGTAAAGCTGTCATTTAAAGGCATATAGCTTTAAAACTTTTAATAGTCAATAAGCAACATCGCAGGACCAAGTCCCAATTGACCAACTTCACACGATCAAATCCCATAACTCTGACATGTATTTTGGCCAAATTATGCCCCCTTTTGGACTTAGAATATCTTTGTTAAGTTTTGCATGCAAGTTACTGTCTCCAAAACTAATGCAAATATTGATTTGAAACTTCACATTGTGTCTTCAGGGATATAAAACTAGGTGTTAGCATCCAGTCCCATAACACTGACATTTATTTTGGCCAAATTATGTCCCCTTTTGGACTCAAAAACTTCTGGTTACAGTTTTGCATGCAAGTTACTATCTCCAAAACTAATGCAGATACTGGCTTGAAACTCTGTACATATTTTAACATTCAGGGTAATATTCCTGCTTCTGGGCCAATGATTCAAATAGCCCAGCGGACAGCTTTTGTTTAAACAGGAAGCTGTCAACTGATGTTTTAAACTTTTCAAGTTTTTTTTATGCCTCCTTCCAACCTTGGGAAGGCATTATAGAAATTGCAGCCTCTGTCCACAGCAATGGATTGATACCTCAATACTTGTTGCTCGGTTGGTCAGTCCGTAGAGTAAACAGTTTCCACCCAATAACTTGAGAACCTGTGACCCAAAACTTAGGCTTATGAAGTAGATGACACCTATAGTTTTTGGGGTCAACAGGTCACAGATCAAGGTCACAGGGGCCTGAAACTTGATAACAATTTCAGCCCTGTAACTTAAGAACCACTTGACTCGGATCCTCAAAACTTTTTAGCATGATTGGTCTTATCAAGAAGATGACCCCTATAGTAGGTCAAAGGTAAATACCTTGAAAATGGCTTCTACCCAATAACTTGAGAACTGCTTGACCCAGAACCTTCAAACTTTATAACCTGATTCAGCTTATAAAGTACCTATTGTTTTTGGTTCAGTAAGTCAAAGGTCTAGGTCACAGGGACTGGAACCTTGAAACCTTTTTTTGTCCAACAACTTTAGAACCTTTTTACCAAGAACTTTCAAACCTGGTAGCGTTATTGAGCTTATAAAGTAGATGACCCCATATGTGTTTGGGGTCAGTAGGTCAAAGGTCAAGGATACAGGGGCCTGAACCTGCAAAATGGTTTCTGTTCAATGAATTGAGAACCACTTGACGTAGAACCATCAAACTTGAAAGCCTGATTGAGCATATGAAGTAGATGACCCCTATTGTTTGGTGGTTAATAGGTCAAAGGTCAAGGTCACAGGGACCTGAACATTTAAACTGGTTTCCCTGCAATAACTTCAAAACCACATGACCTAGAACCGTCATACTTGATAGAATAATTGGGCTTATAAAGTAAATAACCCCTGTTATAAATCAAAGGTCAAGGTCACAGAAGCATGAACCTTTAAAACAGTTTCCATTGAATAACAGGAAAACCGCTTGACCCAGTATCTTCAAACTCGATGGCATGATTTGGCTTATGAAGTTGATGACCCCGATTGTTTTGGGGGTTACAGTATAACACCACTCGCACGAGGTCACAAGGGGATGAGCAAAATGCTCAAGTTATCCATGATTTTGAGCGACCCGAACATTGACCAACATACGAAGAAAATTGAAGTTTGTTTTACCAATTGTCATCGGGACCATTTGCAGAGTAAATGGTAATGCATAATAATAACATACTTGTGACATTTTCGAAAAAAAAGAAGTATTACAAACGTTATCTATGATAGACGTTTCAATAATTTGTAGATGGCTCATGTGAAGAAACAACTAGAATTTTTTATTTTTATTTATCAACAAATGCATATCAAAATTTTTGTCTCAATTTTATTAAAAGGCAAAAATAACTGCTGATTAAAATACTAAGATCTCGTAAGAATCTTCTCGATCCCGCAGAAAAGAGGTTTTAAGTAATCATTTGATCAATATAACCTTTCTTCAACCTTTTATCTCATTATCAGATCAAGTATACCAACAAACAAACATTTAAGATAGTCGTGGAATAGACAAAGCAATTCTCACAGCGTGTGAAAATTTTTAATTAACCGATACATTCTGACCACCGAAGTCGTGAAAAATTTTGACACCTCTGCTCAAGTTTGACAGAAGCAACGAATAGTAAATTAATAATTATGCAGGGACCAGGTGTTATGCTCGAGTGATTGAGTTATCGATGCTCGACCCAGCCATGGTAATTTCACAAAGAAGATAGAAGGAAATCGGCCGGGACCACATGAACTGCTTGAGCAAACCCGGGTGCTCGAGTCGTCGATGCTCGAGCGAGCGGTGTTTCACTGTAGTAGGTCAAAGGACAAGGCCAAAGTGATCACAGGACTGAAAATGAGACAAGCCTTCATGAGGGCATACATGTATTACAAACGTCTCTTTTTCCTTAAGTGGTCATTCTTTCATTTTCAAACAATGAAATGACCACCTAATACCAAATTCATGTCTAGTCTGTAACTTTGCCATCCATCAAGGGATTTTAATATTACTTTGAACAAATATTCCCAATAATATGAAGATATGTCATGTGCAAGACCTGGATCCCTTGAACAAAGGTCAAGGTGTTACTTGGGATGTCAAAGGTCAACAGGGCTTTTTCCTGTCAGGTTAGTAACTCAAACATCCATCAAGGGATGTTAATATTACTTGGCACTAATGTTCCCTACAGTCAGACAGTGTGTTATGAGCAAAACCCAGGGTCCTAGCTCAAAGGTCAAATTCACTCTCAGAGGCCAAATATCAGTAGTGTTTGTTCCTGTCCAGTCCATAACATTGTCATGCTTGAATGGATTTTCATAATTAGCAACTATATTGTGATGATATGTCATGCATGACATCCAGACCCCTAGCCCAAAGGTCAAGGTCACACCCAGAGGTCAAAGGAATAGTGGGGTTTTTTTCATTTCTAGACCCAGACCTCAGGCACAAAGGTCAAGGTCATACTTAGAGGTCAAACATCAGTAGTGTTTTTTAGCTCACCAGAGCACTTTGTGCTCAAGGTGAGCTATTGTGACCGGTCATTGTCCGGTGTCAGTCGTCCGTCGTGCGTCAACATTTGCCTTGTGAACACTCTAGAGGCCACATTTGTGACCCAATCTTTATGAAACTTGGTCAGAATGTTAGTCTTGATGATCTCTAGGTCAAGTTCGAAACTGGGTCATGTAGGTTCAAAAACTAGGTCAGTAGGTCAGATCAAAGGAAAAGCTTGTGAACACTCTAAGAGACCACATTTGTGACCCAATCTTTATGAAACTTGGTCAAAATGTTAATCTTGATGATCTCTAGATCAAGTTCGAAACTGGGTCATGTGGGGTTTAAAACTAGGTCAGTAGGTCAGATCAAAGGAACAGCTTGTGAACACTCTAGATATCACATTTTTGACCCAGTCTTTATGAAACTTGGTCAGAATGTTAGTCTTGATGATCTCTGGGTCAGGTTTGAAACTGGGTCATGTGGGGTCAAAAACTTGGTCAGTAGGTCAGATTAAAGGAACAGCTTGTGAACACTCTAGAGACCACATTTGTGACCCAATCTTTATGAAACTTGGTCAGAATGTTTGTCTTGATGATCTCTAGGTCAAGTTCGAAACTGTGTCATGTGGGGTCAAAAACTAGGTCAGTAAATCAGATCAAAGGAATAGCTTGTGAACACTCTAGAGACCACATTTGTGCCCCAATCTTTATGAAACTTGATCAGAATGTTAGTATTGATGATCTCTAGGTCAGGATTGAATCTGGGTCATGTGGAATCAAAAACTAGATCAGTAGGTCAGATCAAAGGAACAGCTTGTGAACACTCTAGAGACCACATTTGTGACCCAATCTTTATGAAACTTGGTCAGAATGTTTGTCTTGATGATCTCTAGGTCCAGTTCGAAACTGGGTCATGTGGGTTCAAAAACTAGGTCAGTAAATCAGATCAAAGGAATAGCTTGTGAACACTCTAGAGACCACTTTTGTGCCCCAATCTTTATGAAACTTGGTCAGAATGTTAGTCTTGATGATCTCTAGGTCAAGTTTGAAACTGGGTCATGTTGGCTTAAAAACTAGGTCACACAATCAAATCAAAGGAAAAGCTTGTGAACACTCTAGAGGCCACAGTTGTGACCCAGTCTTTATGAAACTTGGTTAGAATGTTAGTCTTGATGATCTCTAGATCCAGTTTGAAACTGGGTCATGTTGGATTAAAAACTAGGTCACACAATCAAATCAAAGGAAAAACTTGTGAACACTCTAGAGGCCACAGTTGTGACCCAATATTTATGCAACTTAGAAAATTTGGCTTGATGATTTCTAGGTCTAGTTTGAATCTGGGTCATGTGGGGTCAAAAACTAGGTCACAAGGTCAAATCAAAGGAAAAGCTTGTGAACACTTTAGAGGCCACATTTGTGACTCAATCTTTATGAAACTGGGTCAGAATGTTTGTCTTAATCATTTCTAGGTCAAGTTTGAAATTGGGTCATGTGGGGTCAAAAACTAGGTTACTAGGCCAGATCAAAGGAAAATCTTTTCAACACTCTAGAGACAGACCACAATTTAAGTTTGAAACTCATGAGAATGAGTCAGAATGTTTGTTTTGATAATCTATATGTCAAGTTCAAATCTGTGTCATGTGGGGTCAAAAACTAGGTCACCGGTCAAATACATGTAAAAGGAAAAGCTTGTGAACACTCTAGAGGCCACAGTTGTAACCAAATCTTTATGAAATTTAGTCAGAATGTTTGTCTTGATGATCTGGCCCCGTGTTCACAAAACATTTTTCGGTCTCAGCTGAGTTTGAGTTTGAAATTTTAATATCAATTTTACCGAGTCGTCAAGGGTAAATAGCACCTGACACTGACCATCAATAGTGGATAGGCATTTGAAAATAGTTATCAACTTAAAATTTAGTTTTAAACATGTTATTTAGATATAAATGACATATACAGTTTCATTATCAAACTCAGTTGAGACTGAAAATGTTTTGTGAACACGGGGCCAGTAGGTCAGGTTCAACTCTTGGTCATGTGGATAAAAAACTAGGTCAGTAGGCCAGATCAACTCTGGTGAGTGATATATAGGGCCATCATGGCCCTCTTGTTTTCTGTCTGATCTATAACTATCTCATTTTTAAAGAGATTCTGATTTTACTTGGCATAAATGTATACCATAATGAGATGAGTTGTCATGCACAGTACCCAGACACCTAGCCCAAATGTCAAGGTCACACTTGGAGGTCAAAGGTCCATAGGTTTTTTACTTGTCCATCCCATAACTCTGTCATCCATCTATGGACATGACACAGATTTTCCCTTTAATGAGATGATGTTTTATGCGCAACACCCAAGACTCTAACTCAAAGGTCAAGGTCACACTTGGAGGCCAAAGTTGATAGGGTTTTTTACTGTGCAGTCCATAACTGCCATCCATCAAGGGATTTTAATATTTTTTGGCATAAATATTTCCCAGAATGAGACAACTTGTCATGCACAGCACCCAGACCCATAGCTATGAGATCAAGGTCACACTCTGAGGTCAAAGGTCAGTAGGATGTTCATAACATTAGGTTATAGAAAATTTGACAAAACATTTACCCGGATATTACATATATCAGTTACCACTTCCATATGGGGGGCATGCACTTTTTTCAAAAGTAGTTTCTTGTTTTAAACACGAAATATAGACGTTTATTTTTTAATATTATTTAATAATGTGTCAGTAAACTTTTTTGATATAGTGTATTAGAGAAATGCATATGGCAATATGCCATAATCAGTAGTTTTTGCAGCATCTGCGTTCTGTTGCCGCTCCTCTTTTTAATGTTTTTTTTTATAATATAATAGTAACCATGGCAAGCTTCATTAAATATTCAGGTAGGCAGTTATATAGACAGATATTTTTCGTACCCATAGAAACTGTAAAAAAAAGCTTCATACATAAAAGGTTGTAATGCATGAGAAGGTTACAAGTATTTTGTATATGTAATAGAAAATATATTACGATGTTAATGTAAAACTTAAGTGCTGTTGCTTTCACAGTACAAGTATTTTCATACGTTGAATTTTTTATGGCCTTTGGCAAAATACAAAATTAGTGAAGCTTATCCTGTAAGGCCAGTAATTAGAACTAATTGAGAAACTTTTATTTTAGTAATTACATGTTTGAAAAATATCAAGTTTCATCAAAGGGAAAATCTTTTGAATGTGATGGAAACGTTCCTGTGTTTGATTTTTGATTAGTCATTGTTAGCCATCTACAGTATCCATCTCCAAATGTTACCCTCTCAAAATAAACATATAAAAGAGGCCTGTATGGCAGAGTGTTCAGTTAGGTTGCTGACTTCAAATCACTTGTCCCGCACTGCTGTGGGTTCGAAATGTCGCTTGCGGTGTAGAATTATTCAGATGAAATAATGCCCAGACTGGCACCTGGTCTTCCTCCACCATTTAAAGCTTGAAAAGTCAGCATATGACCTAACTTGTGTCAGTCGTAAAGTTCTCTAAAACTCAACAAGAAAGGACGAGTTAGACAAAGTTCTTAGTAGATTTACCTCTCCAGAGCAGTAACTTCTGCACAACAAACATTGGGTCTTCAATGAGGTGTTGTACTGTACTTTAGACCAAGTTGAAACTATTCATTGATAATGGTGGGATTTCTTTGATAAAGTTTTAAAATTTATGTTGGCTTCTATAAAGAATAGTGACATGCAAGAAAATGAATTTCCACTTATCACTGTTAGAAATTAATGGTTTGTTTTAAAAATGGGTGACATTTATGCTTAAACTGCAGTGAATCATGGAGGAGTATGGAAAATTGCTGACTCTGCAAAATTACAATCTTGACTGATACTATTGATGTTTCTACAGACTGGGTTCTGAACAACTGCATGTCTCTAATAATCAGATTTGATGGCACTCAGACAATGAATGTATGCAACAGTTTGTCCAGACAGTAGTGCACAATCAGCATTTTTATTGGCTAATATTGCACTGCATGTCTGACCAGTTTCTAAGCTCTCTTGGTCAGTTAAAAGGTCATTTTTGTAAACAATATTGATTCTCGAATTAAATGGGCAGGATAAGTTTTGAAAGTCTCTGCTAACAAAGGTTAGATTTAAGTACGGTTAATCATAAAGTACAAAATAATCCGTATAAAGTAGTTAAAGATGAATAAAAGACGGATCTTTATCTGCATTCAGGTTAAAATAATACAGAAATAATACAAGATCTAAGGAAATAGATTAATCTTGGATCTTGTATTAAAAATAACAAAGAAAAATAAAGTGTTTATATCCTTTCCTACGGGCTAGGTCGGCATGTTGGCTTGGTTTGTAAGATTATTTTCTCAAGGTCGCTTCACATACCATTTTTGTTTAGACTTAGTAGAAGAATTTTATCAATTTTTGTCAAGCCCGCTTGCGGTGAGCTCAATATAGTTGCCACTTTTGGCGGTTTGATGTGCGTGCGTCCATCCGATTTTGTCCGGACCATAACTTTGACATTCATGGACCAATCTTGTGTATATTTGGCATGAATGTTTACTTCAATGAGAAGGTGTGCCATGTGCAAACCCCATGTTCCTATTTTAAAGGTCAAGGTCACAGTTGGAGGTCAAAGGTCAAATTGAAGTTTGTCCAGAGCATTTCTTCTTCATGCATAGTTGGATTTTGATGTAACTCGACTTGAATGTTCACCATTATGAGACGGAGTGTCATGCACAAGAACCAGGTCCCTAGGTCTAAGGTCGAGGTCACACTAAAAAGTCTTGACAGCTGGCGGGCTTGACATTCTGTCCGTGGGCATACTTGTGTTTCCTTTTACATGTGGGGCTTAAACTTTGTAAAATGTATTTATACATTTAAGTTTTTGCCAATTTTAATTAAGCTACTCGCCCACAGTTTGGGTGAAATTTTCAACATGTTTATTTCCACCAAGTTTGACAGGGAATGTATATATGACATTGAAAAATGATAAATTGGGCGATAATAAAAGTAAGATATTGGTGAAAATGCAAGAAGAATGTACATTTTGTGTCTTATTTCAGAAGCGTTGCAATGGTTTACTACCTTCTGCACAATATTTCTGGTTATTTATCAGAATATCTTGTGAAAATGTTGTCAGTAAGTTTTTACCACCAGTCGCTTTCAAGAGTACTTACTTTTTATGGATTTTTGAAAGAAATTATTTTCCGCCTAAAATGTACAGGTTAGTCCCTTAAACTGACCAAACAACAGTCTGATCTGATTCCAATAAAACTTTAAATAATACATGATCCAGATTATGTTTTTTTGATGTGGTTCCTGTTCATGATTCATTATGCAAATGGATGACACAAATTACATTACATGAGACAAGCAGCCATTAGACATATTACATCTAAATGATGTAAATCCTTTGGCATAAACAAATTTGTCATTTTATGGTTTGTTCATCATAGTGAGTTTTTGTACATTAAGGAAGATAGATATTTCTAGGTTTTGTCACCAAACTTGTCGGACAAAGGCACAAACCCGTCCTCAGATGAATGAATAATGGGTGGTTTCAACCCACAAACAATACAGACCTGTCACTGATCTCACACATGGCAGGTAAATTGACACCTGTTAGATTTTCAAATATTTTCTCCACCCAGTGTTGTCTGAGTCAAAAAGTAGCCTGAAGACCTGACCGATGGACGCTGGGTCATTAAGTCCAATGTGATTATGATCATGGCTTTGATGTAGTTTCTATTCTGCAGACATGCAGAGATTTCATTATTATAGTTTGAATAATGTTTGTTTTGTATTATTTTAATATACATGTGCAGAGATATTTTGGCAGATGTACATTTTAGTGTTTGTTTACATTTTGCAGAAAAGAATCCGAAACTGAAATCAGATTGCGTGTCAGTTTTATTAAATGGAGACTCCTGCTGATAAAAGTCTCAGTTACTCCTTTTTTGACAAAGATTGTAAAGTCATTTATTGTGTCTGTGTAAATGAGATATTTATAATGAGATGAGATTGCAGATTTTATCTGAAATACAACAGCTAATTATACAATATGAATGTCAAAATGGATAAGTAACCAAACACACCATAATTTATACAATGATAAGGTACAATTTACTGTATTTAATCATGATAGAGGTTGATCAGTTAGGACTTCCATCATATAGTTTTAATGAGTGCCATTAAAAAAGTGTAAAAAATTTAGAGACATCAGTATGGATGTATACATTCATGAACACAATCTTGTAAACCTAATTTTACAGTTCAAAACAATACATGTACATTAACTTATAGCAAACAATTATATTCGTTTATTATAGTTACCAAACAAATGCATTATGTTCATTGCAATCCATATTGATTTCCATCTATACAACCTCTCTATTATCAAAATGTTTTGGTTTGAACCCAGCAGAAATCAAAACTGTATCAAAACAGTATTCAAACCAGTACTGTTGATCTTTCATTATAATAACTGCGTTGTTTTACTGGTTACCTTGTCTGCACTTTAGTGTGGTGGGTTCGAATCCCCTGCGGGGATAAGGACTGCATACCAAATGGAAACCATTTGACACCAAATCTAGATGGACTGATTCATTCAGGCCACCACCAAGCTGAAATAAATTAGTATAAACTTTTTCAGAATGAAGAAAAAAACCTGCTGAGCATATGACCAGAAATTACACTGTTTAACAGTAAATATACTGTTTCTGGCCATGCAGTGACCATTAAAAAGGTCATGGTAATAATGTTTTGTCAACCTTTTTCACACCTTTACACCTAAGGTCAGCCTTCTCTTCAGTTTTTCTGTATCAATTTTCACCTGTTTTTTAATTTTCTGCCCATTTTATCCACCAGCTTGACATTTTCATTTGAACCGCAAACATTTTATCTCTTCTTTTGGTATATGAATGTACATGTTGCCTTAGGGCTCATAAAAAGTAAAAACTCTGCCTTTAAATCGCAACACGATATATCTTTCAGAGTGGGTATGATTTAAGTCAAGACTTTATGGCGATAGTTCAAAGTATTTTGTCAATGTGAGAAAGGTTGAATAAAGAGAAAGAAAAATTATTTTGTTTTTCGGTAGACATTAAGTTTTCTTAGGTATACACAATAATGTTACTTGAAACATACTATAAATTTCATGCTCGGTAATAAAATGGAGAGTACTTAAAAGTTCCATAAATGATTTCGGAGGAGATATTAATGTTTGCTTTCATTTATGCATACTTTCAACGTTGATTTTCAAATGGAACACTATTTCCATTGTGCTTGACTAATCGCAAGAATGAATTTACCGATCGTAAATCCCTATGTTTGTACATTTTATATCTAAAGCAAAGTGACGGTGAAATTCGAATACCAGTAAATATCACAATTTATGTGCTATTAAAATTTTGTTTTACTAGAATGATTTTTCAATACAAGAATGTGTCATTATTGCGAAGTAGGGATTAAATTGTGATGTCCAATTCTTAAATCTTCATAGAAAGTAAAATAAACATTGTGAATGAAGCGTTAAGTGAATATAATATAACAAGCTTAAAGTACACTATATAAAGAACGATATAACACCTCTGCCTGTTATGCAGGAAAAAGGTGTATGAAAGATGTTTTGTCAGTTTAGGCAATGACTGTGTGTGCAATTTGATTGATAAGCTACTCTTATTTTGGCGGGACTTACTTACTAATGACGATACACTGCGGCAGTCTAGCCAAGCGTAATAACACATTCACCATTGGATAAGCAAACCACATGAAGTAGATATTTTGAATTTGAAATTTGAATTTTATCATCACAAGATGTCTTTATTGAATGAAGTTTTGTGAATTCAATGGAAGGATGAGCATTAACTTTTGTATATTTTAATTGAAAAAGAAAGTTGTTGGTTGGATGTTATGATCACCAAGCATGACAAACTAGATCGAGATAAGTCTTGAGTGAATAACATACTTTTTGGATGGGATTTGCTTTTTGAATTTTTAAATAACTATTGAAATAGAGTATATTGTGTGGGAGAGAATTTGAATCGTGGGTGAATTGAAGCAGATACTTGATATACATGACGTATCATATGACGAAAAATCATATTGTGTAAAGTATATACCAGTAGTTGGATTTGGACTTGATATTTTATCATGTACTTTTTTTGAGGAGATATTCTTTCATTTTTGGTCTGATATGTGACCTTGACATTTTGTATACTGCGTGTGCGCCATGTATGACAGACAGGGATATTTAATACACTGTGTATAACTGAAGGACTTGAAAGGAAAAGTTGGAATTAACATTGATTTATTGAGGAAATTACGTGCTTTACCATAACAGGACACTTGAACTTTCCTTGCAGATGGATTAAAAAGAAACATGGTAAACTTTTTAACACAAAGTTTAAACAGTGACATGTGAAAAACATAAGCTGACTTAATAAAGAAAAAAGTAACAATTTAAAGAGGAATTGACTGCAAGATTTCATCATGAGTGCAAGTACTTCAAGTTACTCCAGCATGCTGGATGGTATGTGGGCACCAGAAGGAAGTGACATTAATGAGAGATTAAAGAGGTTGCAACAGCTTGAGCAGATGCGGAAAGAACGGGAGGCTAAACGCCAAGCTGCATTAAAAGACACCACAACAGGGGTAAATATTGTTAGAACTGCACCAGAACCTGACACGTCTTCTCGTTTTAGATTTCGACGAACTTTATCATTGCGCGATGAGGACACATATGATTATGGTGGTGCGAGACCTAAAATGGGTGGCTTTAGCACATATGGACAGGAAGATAACCAAAACACTGGTAGTCTGTTTAGCGGTATAACTGCATCCATTTTGGGTCCAAGGAAAGCTCTAAGAGGAGAGTATTCGACTCGTAGAAGGTTAGGAAGCGGTGATTCGGACGACTCAACCACAAGTTCAACATACTCAAAATCTAACTATGAATACACAACACCAAATTATACTGAAAGTTCGTATGGTAGAAGTTACTCTAAACCAGAAGGGGACTCTGATAAAAACCTGTTTTCAGGTATTACAAATTCTGTCAGGAACAGGCCTGGATATGAAGGTAGTTATACCAGTAGAGTGAGGTATGAACCACCAAGTACGGAAGATAGACAGAATGGTTTTGTCGATGACTATAGTAATGAACAAGAAAATAATGTGTTTGAAAATGGTGAACATAATGAAAACAATGAGGAAGAAGATCATGGAGAAGAACCAAAATACTTCATAGAAAGACTGAAATATGGAAATGGTAATTTGCAGTCAGAAATAAATAACACCAATAAACATATCCACTCAATACCAACTGTTCCACCATTCAAAGAAAGGGATTTGGAAAATAAAAGTGAGGAAGCTCATAATGAAGATATGCCAGACTTGGTTCAGCCAACATATGACATTTTGTCTGTTGCACAAGAAATAAGCACTACTTTTGGAAACCTTAAGAGTCCGACTTATTTAACTCCTAAGAAATACAACCAGAAAAATAATGAGCAGAAAACACCTTATTCTCACGAAACTACAGATCCGAATGTTTCTGTGACATATGAGATACAAACAGTTGACTACGACAGTTCTGGAGATGAAGCTGGAAAAGTTTTACCTGTTAGAGAAAGTATGTATCAAGCTAGTACCTCTGAATGGAATGTTTCAGACCAGACACCAGGAAAACTTGATCAAATGCAAGAATTCTTTACTGGAGAAGCTCCGGGAGAAGACCCCAATATTTCAAGAGAGCTTGATGGTGAAAAGGTTAAAGCTGAACTAGAAAAGAGCTTTTCAAATGTACAGACACCTAAGAGTAACAGAAGTAATGGAAGTAAAACTCCAAAAACTCCAACAAGTATGAAAAGGAGTGCAAAGAAGGATAACAAAGTAAACAGAAGTAAATCTCCACTCGATAAATTGAAAAGTTCAGAAAGCGAAAATGATTCAGTTGTTACATCTGAAAGTGAGAACGATACTAGATGTATTAAACAAACCACACCAAGAAAAACTGCTACACCAGGTAGTGCTAAGAAAGGGGAGAAAAATGGAATGAGTTTAAGTGATAAACTGGCCAAGCTTGAATCACTTACACAGGAAAAGAAGCGAAAACATTCTTTTGGAGAAAATGAAGTGAAAAAACCTATTCCAAGTTATATGACTGGAACAAGTGCAAGTCAGAAAAAGAGAGCTAGAGGAAAGGATGCATCACCTAAACCATCTAGAGATTTAAAGAAAGATGTAAGAGAACTTAAACAATTTGTGCATGAACATGCTTCAGAACCTAATACTCCTGTTACTTCTCCAACCAAACAGTTTACTGAATTTGTAGAATTTACAAATATAGAAAGAAAGACAACAAGAGAAATGAGTGTTCAAACTGAATTCATAATTGACTTTCCTGATATTAACTATGTTTGCAAACATTGTGGTAAATCAAGCTTTGATGAAGTGCAGTCTCAATTACTAACTGAGGAAAATCTAAATAAAGCATTAGGACAGAAAACAAAGAGAGGAAGTCCAGACAGTGAAAAAGCTAAACCCAGTGAAAACAAAATAAGTTCAAAAGATTCTGTGAAATCTTTTGGAGAAACAAGTACAAAGTCTGAAAAGAGCTACAGATATAAACCCAAGGCGGTAACAGGTACACAAGGCTACATGAAAGGCACAACTAGCAGTAGGCTAAGAAACAGTGCAAGTAATCTGTCAAATACAGATGGAAAAGCCAGAAAAGGGTCTGCACCTGAAATAGTACACAGGGCCGAGCTCGAAAGTGCAAAAAGTACTTCAAGTTTGAAGGGAATCGTCTCGCAGAAAACAAAGGCAATTGAAAATTCTAGTAAGAGGGAAAAGACTAAGCCTGCTTTGTCTTTGTTTAGAGGAAGCAGTGTAGAGAGAAATAAACCTGAAACTTTTCATAAGACTTCTCAGCTTGCAAAAAGTAAAAGTGTAGATCAGGTCCATGTTCTAAAGAATGAATTGGAGAATGCAGCCGATAATGTAGAACCAGAAAAACAGATCACTGAAACAAAAGCTAAACAGAAAGAGATTTTACCAGTTAACATTGCTCCACTAAGTCCTGGAATGAATAGAAGCCATACACCAATGAAACAGAAAGAATCCAGTCCGCCAAAAGTTGCACCTAAACCACGAGCTGTTGAAAAACTAGATTTATCTTCTCTTGACACACCTGGGTTCCCAATGTCTCCTAGGTCGCCTGTGTCTCTTAAGAAGCCTCCTCTTGCATCTCCTCGAGTGAAGGATACAGAGATCAGTCCTAGAACTGAAACATCTGAAGTAATAGATGATGATAACAAAAGTGTAGAGTCAAAAGGACAATTTACAACCATTGATGATAATCCATTTATAAAAAATGATACTAGAAGAAGAAATAGCCTCAGAGGCCATGACAAAAGTGAATCGGTTTGGGAAAAGGCTGAAACCAGATCAAGAGATTCCTCATTAAAGAGGTCAAATTCAACTTCTGGAGCAGACCGTGAAAGACCAGGTTCAGGTTCATCATTAAAGCGTCATAACACAAGTGCTGGGGAGAAGTCAAGCGTCTCTGAGCTAACATGGTCTGACTCTGGATCAACTGGAAGCTTGAGAGGTTCTAAATCGAGTTTACATGGTTCAAACACAAGTTTAAATAGAGAGGGCAATTCTGCTTTTCACAGACCAAGAACTGTTTCTGTGTCATCAACAACAAGTCAAACCAGTCAAAATGCCATGCTAAACTTGCTCTCGCCAATTGGAACAACTCGTCATCCAGTTTCTGGTGCCATGGAAACTGATGTCGATGCTGCATACAATGATCACGTAATTGACAAAAACGCTGAGACACACGATGAAGAGAGTGTGAACAGAGCTCATCTGGAGTTTGCTAAGAAAGCTTGTGACATGCTAGAATTTGAGCCGAAAAAGCGCGACTCAAGCAATGAGAGTGATAAAGGTAAAAGTAAAACTGAAGATGATAAAGAAAATAACAATATCTTTAAGAACATGAATGGAGAAAACACTGGTAGTCTGCCTAATGGAACTGGACCTGGTAAAAAGGAGAAGGGAAAGAAAGGCTTCCGCAAATTGTTCAGGAAATAATATAAATATTATGATAATGACTTTTGATTCTTGTATGAGCATTTGTTTTTACATTACACTTACCATACCAGATATAATATCATAAATTTTATAATGCATTTGTTCTTTGATGATGGTATATAAGTGAAAGTTAATATATATAATTATCGTATTCAGTCTTTGGTAAAATGAAA
The DNA here is from genome assembly GCF_021730395.1 of Mercenaria mercenaria. Classification (NCBI taxonomy): domain Eukaryota; kingdom Metazoa; phylum Mollusca; class Bivalvia; order Venerida; family Veneridae; genus Mercenaria; species Mercenaria mercenaria. Next base: position 66,717,552 of record NC_069373.1, read on the forward strand.
AAAAAAGTTTTATTCACAAGGTACAAAAAAATGTATAAGTTAATCATTTATTCTGAATTTTTATATATCTGTACAGATGTACATAGATGCTGCTATTTAGTACATGGAAAGCTTTTAATTAATTGTTAAACATATTAGAGTTGTTTAAAGTTCATGCTTGTACATGTATGCATACATTTAATATGGATGGTACAGATCTTTTTGAAAGGCTGAATTTTCAAATTATCTCCCTTTTATATAAAAATAAGTTTGAAATGTCTGTTGATTCACTGCTAGAAATGCATGTTATTATCAAAACTTAATCTCTGCTAATATTACTGTATTATTAAGTTATAAGCTGATCATTTAATGTTTTATTTTTTGGGGCACTAAAAGCTGTTGATGCTTCCAGTGAAAAAGTGTTTCATTAGACCACATGAACCTGATTATTTAGATTAAACAAGTGTATGAGCAACTTTCTTTTAAAGTATGTAACTATTTAAATATTAAGTATTTTGCAATGAACTTTTAAAGGGATCATTTCACTACCTGGTTATTAAAAAGTACAATGGCATTTATTTCTTTGATGTCTTGAACTCATGATGAAATATTTTTGTAAATGTGTGGTGACTTATTTGAAAGTTTGTAGAGTACATAAACAAATTTTATATCAAAGTCATTGTCCCACAATTCATAAAGCTGAAAGGATTTTCAGGATTGGACAACAGTCTGAAATTTAAAAAAAATGCTGACCATGCTACTGCAGAAGTATTTATTTAGCAAATACTTTTGAATAGAATGAATTTCTGTAGTTTCCTTAGTTTAAGATGAAAAGACTATTACTTTCATGAATAACAAGAAAATTACATTTCTTAATAATGTTAATGAAATGCAGATGCACTTGAAATTTATTTCTAAAAATGAATCAAGTCTGCCATTTTGTTTTTATGTTGCCATGGTAACCAAATTGTTGTCATTTTTGTCAAAAGTTGAAATGTTCATAACTTTCTTATTTTTAAGTCGAACAAATTTCACTGCCAGCTTCAATGATTTATTAAAATCTAACAGACAAAAGGATCATTTATTTTTGAACCATGTTGCATTCCCCTTTAAAAATGCAAATGAGGCTCTCTGCAAAAGGTGAGGAAAAAGTCAACAGTATATTATATAAGGTTGTTGAAGATTGAATACTTCATTTGATAGAAGCATTTTAGTGTTTTTGAAAAATTGTGATAACTGTATTTTATTTATGTTTTGTTGTTGTTGTTGTTGCTTAAAGATTAATGACCTTGGGCTTGTTCAATACTTATGTTTCTTTGATGCATCGTTTGATGTTATATAAAAGAAGAAAAAGGATGGGTTTTAACAGTTTTAAGTTATATCACTATTTTTATTTGATGCTTCTCACATCTATGCCAAATATTAATTGTTAAATGTTTTGTCGGATTTTATTTTAACGGAAAATATTTATATGCTGAAAGACTCTCTAAGTCTGAAATTTATATTTCAGACTCACATGTTACAGAAATTTAATTTGCTGTAAATTTTATATTTTATGCATTATTTTATATCCTACTGAAATTTTTCCAAGCTTCTCCTTTCTGTTTAGCAGCTACATTTGTGCTTTAAGTTTCATAAAAATCTGTTGAGTTTTACGAAGTTTTGTGTAGAATTATTTGCAATTTTTGTAGGGCATTTCCTGGGTGGAGTACATTTTTGCCTAGTTTCATTAAAATCTTAAGCAGTTTTGTAACACTGGAACAAGTAGAAAATTCAGCTGTCTTAATTTGGACTGAATAAGGCTCCTGAAGTTCTTACTTATACTTGCTTATTTAAGTATGCTTAATATGATACAAATCTATGCAAATCTTTTGCCAGGATATTATACAAAGCTGTCATTGTTGCTTTTATTGCTTGATATAATGGTGGTATGTTAGAAAGACTGAAGTTTAAAGGACATTTTATGTTTTAAGATAAAAAATCTTTAAATGAAACATTATTTATTGTTAGGTTTTCTTATCTTAGTCATAAGCGGGTTTAAACTGTGTTAGAAAGGTTATGCCCTGTTCACAATAGATTAATTTATGAATAGAAAGCCATATTGGGATAACTGTGTTTGGCCTTGATTATTTTAGCAGCATACCATAATATTATATTGTGTAACATTTTGCACTTCTTAACATGTATATGCAGCGTGTAAACAATTCCTTATATTCATCAAGATTTTTTTTTGTCATGAATATATAATAGTTGATGCTTTGCAAATCTTATTTTGAAAAAGGTATATTTTCTTATGTCCCCTAAAGGGAGACATATAAGTACGTTCCAATAAAACTTTATACAAATATTAATCATGAATGATGAGAAGGTGACTGTCATGTTCGAGAATTGACCTGTATCTCAAAATGGTCAAGGGCACTAACTCTTACCCCTGCAGCGTGTGATGTGCTATATCAGTGTCTTGTATATTTTGCCAACAACATATAGTATAAAATTTGTCCAATTAAAAGCAGTACATACCTATAAAACAATTTTATAAGCTAGACAGACATGCCAGCTTTGTGCCAAGGTTCTTGGCTATTTTAGTGGATTTAGAGCAACCAACTGTACCAAATTTCAGTAAATTATGTTAAACTATATTTCCATTGTTACCGATCAGATTTTTTACCTGTCAATGCAAATTGTTACTGATCAGATCTTTTTACCTGTCAATGTTTCTATAATTTATTGGTGTGTTTGAAGTTGATACTGTATGTCATACCATGTGATTACTATAAACTATGCATATATTAGCATAATGAATAAATGCATTAAGGTTTTCATGGGCTTGATTTATTTATCTTGGATTTTAATGGCTACCTTTATTTCCTCAAGATTGATGATGTGGTGCTTATAAAGTGCTTAACTTTTTATGGTTCCAAACTTGAAACTCATAATTCAAACTCCCTTATGTTAAACATAGTCAAATGGATTGTAGCTTATATAATGATGAACGATTTACACATACTTTTGTTTAGAATGACATCTCACAGATTATACTGTAAAAATATCTTTGATAGGATACTATGTCATGTATGAGCATTATACGCTGCACTGTTCTGTTTCATTCTGGCATTGATACATTTGCAGCAAGGATCCCTTTATCCTGACAAATTTCTAAAATGGACTTGTCCATCATTCAGTTTGGGCAATACCACTTACTTCTCAAAGGGGTGTTCACTGAAAATGTTCTGTCTGAATAGCAAACAGTGCAGACCACGACCAGCCTGCACATCCGTGTTCTGCATTGACTGCAAAGACCGTTTTTTTTATTACTTCCCTTTAAGGTTGTTATGGTACAAGTTAATGGGCAGTTTTCAGCTCGACTATTCGAAGAATAGGGGAGCTATCCTACTCGCCACGGCGTCAGCCTGAGCGTGAGCGTCACACAAATGTTAAAGTTTGCGTACCACCCCAAATATTTTCAAAGTCCATTGAGATATTGCTTTCATATTTTGCATACTTGTTTACCATCATGACCCCAGTCTGTAAAAAGGAGGAGGCAACTCTATCAAGCATTTTGACTGAATTATGGCCCCTTTTCGACTTAGAATATGCTTATTGTAATGTTAAGGTTTTACTCATAGCTTATATTATACCATCAAGCTCTGAGAATAGTCAAGCGCTCTGTCAACTGACAGCTCTTGTTAAACTAAGTGCTTTCCTAAATATATAATTATGCATACTCTATATCTGGATAACTGCTTCGTTTTTTTTTTACATAAAATAAAAAACATTATGAACTTTAAATTCAGTACATGTAAGACTGACTTAATATAGGTTAATTTAAATCCTTTGCACAATCACCAGTATCACTCCAGGAGAACTACGTTCCAACGTAAGTCAAGTCTCATCGATATCATGTGACATACCTCAACGATGAAGCTACGGTATCGCTTCGAATGACCTTGTTGATTCACTTATTATGTGTAATTAAGCATATATTTTACGTTTTCATAACTGAAAAGATAAGTTTGATTTGTAGAAGATATATTAGCTATTTGCAGCATTTTGCAAGATACAACGAACTAGTTACAAATACACTTATGTAAGCTACATAAATGTTGCAAGGCCGCAACGATAACATACATTATGTGACAACGTCTCACATACAATGTTGCGAAGTCTCAGCGTCATAATTACCATTTGAACTTGTAGAAAATTACACTTATTACATAGTACGTACATGCGTACGCCGGTAATCAATACTGTATAGATAATCAGGATCGTAAAGCATTACCTCAAGAACTTTCCACATAAATTAGCTATTTCGTAACAAATGTTTTCAACACAATGTGCAGGCGTATTGCTCATTTTGTTCGCATATGATAATTATTATTACGCCGTGCAAATGTTAGACGTCATAACTCGTAACCATACAAGGCGCAAGTGCCCTCAGGATGGATATTTCTGTCGAGTTCGTAAACACATAACTGTTTTTTTTTCTTGCATATCGTATAAAAATTAGCGTTTCATTCTGACAGATCATTTTTGTTGCATGCTGTATTTTACAGATAACAACAGAAATTTAAAAGCAATTAGAAACATTTCATTTCCAGTACTTATTCATATGGCAGAGCATGCACCCACAGCGCGGGAAATAAACGTCCGTAAGCCGAAGTGACGCCATTACATTCAAGAGAAGCACAATAACAAAATTCAACTTTAGTTTTATCGTTTAAAGCGCAACGGTATGTTCTTTCCGTAAAATAACGTATTTCAGACCGACAAAAATACTACATGTAAATAGGACGAAGAGAAGGTCTCAAGGTACATGATATTGTCTAAGTTCACATATACAATACCATATAATATCAAAGCAGCACAAGTTGTCGTAACCAGCACGAGAGCCATCGCATGGGGTGCCATATGGGTTTTGCAGGCATTGGTAAAGTCGACAGAAAGGCCAGTCCGGTGTATTTTTCCTAAATATGAAATGAACGTATATGATAAAAAAGTCAATCAACGGCTGGTTGTGCCTTCTGGCCGCAATGGCACACCTAGTTGCATAATGGTCCTCGGAATAAAGCCCTTGGACGATTATAACACTAGACGTGCCATTATGTCAAGAAAGCACAACCCAGTCGTATATTAACTTCGTAGCAATTCTTCATGAAATGATTTTCTTTTCAACCCTGAAGTATGCTTTATGTAAGAAAGTACAACTATCAAGTCATTTGATTTTATACAACATGTAGCCTCTTATCTAAATGGTATAGAAACTGAAAAACCCCAGTAAATGCTTGAACAAACAAAAATGCACTTTAAACTTTTCTTACACGATTATAGGTACACGTGTAATAAACAGGTAAATAGATGAGAGAACGGTGTCTTTTAGTGATAATGGCCCTAAAAGAAAATAATAGCCCTCAGGCTATTATCACCTTGGCAGGGCCATTATTACTCAAAGGCACCACTCTCCCATATATTAAACTGTACATATTGCGGAGAACGCTTTCATATCGGAGAGTAATGTTTTCTAAACGTTTAAATGGAAAGAATCGCGTGATGTCCATGACGTCCACGCGCACGTTGCGACATCTATTTGACGTTTCAACTTGCGGAAAATATGAATGCGCGTCAGCTTGATTTGTTTATTAGATTTTCAGAGAAATTCTTCTCATATTGTTCCTGTTTTTCGTACCAGAAAGAAAAATTTAGACATAAAGTAATTAATTGATAGTAGGTATGTAATAAAAACCTTACCAACTTTGTATGTGGATATATGCACACGTTCTTTCGCGGATAATATTGCGCTCCTAAAGTCGCGCAATATTACTGCTGCAGAACAAGTGCATTATATCCACATACAAAGTCAATAACCTATAAATATTGATGTTTTAGTTTTATTTCGGGTGCGTGTCGTCAATTGTGACGTCAGTTTCATGGATGTCGTTAGTGTTTTAAGTTCTTTAACTAGGACATTTTCAGTTCCACTTGGGTTAAAGGACATTTTTTTATCATTGATATAATGAATAATACACACGTAGTAATTATAAAAAGATTTCTAGATTGGCATCGATAAATAAGCATTCATTCTTCATAAAGTCGCGCAATATTTCTCAATTTCCACTGCAGAACGCGTGCATATACCTAGATACAAATCTAATAACCTACGATTACATGCTTACTTCAGGTTTCTTAGTTGCGTCCTGTGCTTCAAAAGAGTCTTTTTACAGACTTAATAATAATTAAGGTGTGCGCATGCAATAGTATAAGTCAACTCCGCGCTACCCCGTACATATTGCTAGTAAGATATCTTGGGGAAACCGTCAAATGATAATAAAAGAAACGGATAAGAAATACTAGTACATATGTACATACTTTGAATAAAATCTGATTTTCAGTCACAGACTTGCTGGTACATTTCACTCGAATATATGTAATGTTTAGCCGCAAGACTTCGGTGAGTGTCAGTAACGCTTACCTATGTCGCGTTTAGAGTTAGTAACATCATCGGTTAGAATGAGGAACATGATATTAAATAAATATTGCCTGTTTATGATAAAGAAGTTGCAGTAATATATTTCTAAGATTAACTGGCATTGCCTTTAATCGATCATTGACTGTCAGTAAGTATTGCTGTTGAAAAGTGTAGTATACTTGTTTTATTCTGGAAAATAGCAAAATGCTTCTATTTTCTAAATAACAGACAACTGTTTTTAAAATTTAAATGTTTTGATAAATTTATGCGATTACTTTTGGAATCTGAATACATGTTCAATTCAAGACATAAGTAAATATCATAAAAGTAATTGCTATATATGAAAATAATATAAGCCGTGTCATATTGAGCGATACGGTAACCAGAAGTCGTTGAGATATGTCACATGATATCGTTGAGACATGACTTACATTGGAACGTAGTTCTCCCGGAGTGAGTATTTCTGTATAGAACCATAAAGATGAAAACCTTGATTAAAACTACATTATGAAATCTCTTGTGCATAAAGATAGGTAACAGTGATAACAAATAGGCATTTTGAGCTTCAAAAGAATTTGATGTAAATTGTCATCCTGATTAAATTCCTTGCCCTGTTGCAATTTATCAACCTTTAGTCTGCAGGCAGCAAGTAATTATCCTGCCTTTGTGACCAGAGCAGACTGAGATCAGCCTGCACATCATTCTGTGCAGGCTGATCATGGTATGCACTTCGCTATTTGGTCAGTAAAATTTCAGTGAACACCCCTTTGAAAAATAAGTGGTACTGCCTTAAAGGTTAAACACTAGAGCAAGATGACTGTTCTGACTGGTCCGAGAGTTTCAAGGGAAGTTTGGTATATTGACTGCTATTTAGAAAAAATAGCAGCTTAAAATTGTTGTGAAAGGGTTATATTTATCATAATTAGTTGGAAGGTTCATTAAATGAAACATACTGTAGATTACATCAGTATTGTCGACAAGTTACTTGCTCCTGGCTAGCTGGGAAGTTGTTAGGTAAACAATGCATTATAAAGACTGTATTTGTTAAAACTGAAAACAAGTTTGCTGTAGGGATATTCTAATGAAGACAAATTGTTTGCGTTAGTGTGACTAGTCTGCAGAAACTTTGAAAAAGAGGGGATTTTAGAAAATGTTAATTTTTTAGCTCACCCGGGTGAGTTTTTATGATCGCCCTTGAATCATCCGTCGTCCGTCCGTTCACAATTTCTTGTGAACACAATAGAGACCACATTTTGCAACTAATTTTAATCATACTTGCACACCACACAACTTGTATTGGCATAATATCTCTGTTCCTTTCAAAAACTGGCCAGATCACATCATGGGTTCCAAAGTTATTGCCCCCTAAAGGGCCAAAATTTGCTATTTTGGCTTTTGCAGCCATATAGAGACTTCATTTATGGTTTGATTTGATACAAACTTGCAAGGTATCTTTAACAACAATAGATCTTGGATCCCATGATTAATCCATCAGATCCAATGATAAGTTCCGAAGTTATGGCCCCTAATTGACTCCTGAAAGAGCCAAAAATTTTAATTTTTACCTTGTGAACATGATAGAAGTGACATTTTACATTTTGATTTTAACCACACTTACACACAACTTAAGTCACAATAAGATCTTGGTTCCTTTCGAAAACCGTCTAGATTCCATCATGGGTTTTAGAGTTACTGCCCCTCAAAGGGGCAAAATTCCCTTTCAGCCATATAGAGGTTTTATTTATGCTTTGATTTGATACAAACTTGCACAGAATGTTTATCTTGATGATCTCTAGGCAAAGTTCTCAACTGGGTCATATGGGGTCAAAAACTAGGTCACCAGGTCAAACCAAAGGAAAAGCTTGTTAACCCCTTACAGGCCACATTTATGACTCTGTTTTCATGAAACTAAGTCAGAATGTTTATCTTGATGATGCCTATGCCAAGTTCATGTGGGGATCAAAAACTAGGTCACCTGGTTAAATTAAAGGAAAAGTTTGTTAATACTTTTGAGGCCACATTTATGACCGTATCTTCATGAAACTTGGTAAGAATGTTTATCTTGATGATTCCTAAACCAAGTTTGAAACTAGGTCATGTGGGGTCAAAAACTAGGTCACCCGCTCAAATCAAAGTAAAAGCTCGTTTTCACTCTAGAGGCCATGTTTATGACTCTATCTTCAAGAAACTCGATCAGAATGTTTATCTTGATGATTCCAAGGCCAAGTTTAACAGGTGAGCGATATAGGGTCATCAGACCCTCTTGTTATTAAAAATGAATCTGTAAAAGTTTTCTAGCAGTATAGTCTAAATTAGTGGACAACGGCATTATAACTCTTAATTGACTGTCGCTGTCCCATTATAGGGATGGCAACTATAAATATCATGTCATAGAATAAGCCATCTTGATAAGCTGAATGAGTAAGGCTACAGGCAGTACTAAGTTGTTCTGTCAACCCTCCCACTTGAATCAAAAGCATGTAACATATGAGTTTCTGACTTGTTGTCTACTGTCTCAGCCAAGGAATAAATTCATGGCCTGTAGATTAGTAGATACTGAGTCAACTGGTCAGGCATTTAAAGTAATGTACAGGGCCCAACCTTGAGCATTGTTTTAACTACATTTAATAATTTTGATGACTGCATGGCTGTAGAAAGTCAACCTGACTGGCTTGTAGAATGTTACGAAAGGTCAAGGTTACATTCATCACTAATATTCTAGGGTAAACATTAATTCATGTGTAACAAGTTCTCACTTAAAGGCAGTGCAAGAACATTTGAAACATGGAATGGTCAACTAGTTAGTTATAATTAAGAAGTAATTTGGTCTAGCTGGAATCAATATGACCTTCCAAATAACGGTCATAAAGCACTTTGAAATTCTAAGATACTGGCATTAGACTATGAATGAATTTTGTTCTCCACCATTGACTGAAGTGGGAAAGTTGTCAAGAGTTTGTGGGAACATTGAGTCGATTTTGTTTGTTTGATTTGGGTTAAAGCACCATTTTTCAACACTTTTTATACACCTGAAGGGACTTATTATGCTATGACACCAGTGTCCGTCTGTCCATCCATCCGTCCATAAGCAATTTTGTGTCCGCTCTGTAACTCTTGAACCCCTTGAAGGATTTCAAAGAAACTTGGCAGAAATGTTCAACACATCGAGACGACTTGTAGAGTGCATGTTCTGGATGGCTCGCTTCAAGGTCAAGGTCACACTTAGGAATCAGAAGTCATATGACTGCTTCGTATCCGCTCTGTAACTCTTGAACTGCTTGAAGGATTTTAAATAAACTTGGCACAATTGTTTACCACATCAAGACAACATGCAGAGCGCATGTTTCGGATGGCTCACTTGAAGGTCAAGGTCACACTTAGGGGTCAAAAGTCAAACCTGAATCCTTTGAAGGATGTCAAAGAAACTTGACACAAATGTTCACCACATCGAGACAATATGCAGAGCACATGTTCTGGATGGCTCACTTCAAGGTCAAGGTCACACTTAGGAGTCAAAGGTCATATGACTATGTTTCGTGTCTGCTCTGTAACTCTTGAACTGCTTGAAGGATTTTAAAGAAACTTGGCACAATATTCACCTCATCAAGACGACATGCAAAGAGCATGTTTCGGATGGCTTGCTTCAAGGTCAGGGTCACACTTAGGGGTCAAAGGTCATACCTTAGGGCGTATATTGCTCCACATTGCGGTGCTCTTGTTCAGTTACGTAACTCAGGTAGTTAACCTAACCAGTGTTCATAGATTCTGCACTAATACTAATCAGTGTTCGCTGCAAGTAACTGCCAACTTCTCCAAGTGAATCAGAGATGGAGGACAATTGATTTCAGACCCAATGTCTTGATGAAAACATACTCCTTGCTTTAGGATCATACTCACAACCATGCAATCCGTAGATCTACACTCAGAGGACAGGCCACCTTGAGTTGAGGAGCATTGTCATTATAATACTGATATACTGTGGAAAAAGTGATCTTAAACCTGTACAGTCTTTGATTTACTATAGCAGACAAACCCTTTTTGATCAGCTTACTCTGGGTACCATTGTTAAGCTAGTGTAACATTTTTATTTTGAAGTGTTGTTGAATCAATGTAAGAAGATTGGAGAGAAATAAGTGGGAGGAAAATACATCAAGAGGATTACTGTGGGATTTTTGTATTGAATCTGAATTTCAGTGTAGTAACATTAAATGTATTTTGTGGGTTGAAATATGCCATTAATCAAATCTCTTATCTTGGAGGATGACATAATGTGTGGGTTGATGTTTACTGAATGTTCAAGTTTGACATAATAACCAAATAAAGGATTGGCTAAATGAGCAACCAATGTTACTTCTGTTTATTTGTACTTAAGGGGAGATAATTCTTATGAAATTACCCCATGCAAAATACTTTTAGACCAAATGCAGTGTTTTGCAATACCAAAGGTATGTCAAGCGCATAGTAAGGATGGTGCAGATGTTTTAATACTTCATTTGTGAAAAGTAGTGCTGTCAAGCTTGAAAGAAAGATGGTACTACAAAAATGACATGTTATACTTTTATTTTTTTGCTACTTTCTGCGCAATTTATAGCAAAATATGAAGTACTAGATTCATAAATGACTCGTACATACAACATATTATGGCACTCATAGATGGGTATTTAACCCTTACCCTGCTAAATTTCTATAATGAACTTGTCCATCTTTCAATTTGGATAGAAACATTTATTGTTAAAAGGGGTGCTTACCAAAAAGTTACTGACTGAATGGGGAACAATGCAGACCATGATCAGACTGCAGGCTGATCATGATCTACATTGGTCCCAAAGGCAGCTAGCATACTATGGGTTAAATAGATACTGTTTAAAAGTTAAGATTGAAAAAAAAATTAAGAAATCTTGTATCCGATGCCAGTTTATAAAATGCATAATGTCTGCATAGATAATTTGCAAAATAACATATTAAGCAGTCACAATCAATTTTCCTGACATAGACAATTGCTTGCTGAGGCAGTTGAAAAAACAAATTTCAAAGCCGAATATCTCAGCTTGAACTGATGAGAAAATTACCGGTTGTATATGGTAATTTGATGCAAAGTGCAGTATAGGCATGCTTAATTATTTCAGTATATGCAGAATACCTATCATTAGAAAAGAAGCGCTTGAGATATAGAATGATAGTTTACTTTTTGGTTGTTTGCTTCTGGTTTGTCACAGTTTTATATTAAGCAGTATTTGGATGCCTCCTTGGCCCAGTGGTTTAACGGCACTGAGGTTTAATCACTGGTTCTGCACCTCTGGCAGGGTTTGAGCCCTGCTTGGGTTCTTGTATGAGGAACCCATTTAACTGGCTTGTGGAATGTTGCTGATTCTACCCAGGTTTCAGCTGTGGCTGAAATGATGTTCGAAAAGGGCCCCTAAGATCTTCCTCTACCTTTAAAGCTGGAAGGTGACCCCGTTACTTACACAATGTCAGTATGACTTAAAAACCTACAGAAAACAGTATTTATGTAACTGCTGTCAGCTGATCTACCCAGTGTTTCTGGATTTAAGAAGTTAAAATGACAACTTCCTTATAAATAAATATAAATAAATATGAGATGAATTTTAGTTCACAACAAAAGTAACTTGACAACTTCCCCACATGAATATAAGATGAACGTCAGTTAACGACATAAGTAACTGACAACTTCCCCGCATGAATATAAGATGAACGTATAAGTAACTTGACAACTTCCCCAGATGAATATAAGATGAACGTCAGTTAACAACATAAGTAAGTTGACAACTTCCCCAGATGAATATAAGATGAACGTCAGTTAACAACATAAGTAAGTTGACAACTTCCCCACATGAATATAAGATGAACATCAGTTAACAACATAAGTAACTTGACAGCTTCCCCACATGAATATAAGATGAACATCAGTTAACAACATACTAAATAACTGACAACTTCCCCACATGAATATAAGATGAAGGTCAGTTAACAACATACTAAGTAACTGACAACTTCCCTACATAAGCATATGATGGAGGTCAGTTCACTTCAGAATTAACTGACAACTTCCCAACCTGAGTATAAGATAGACGTCAGTTCACTTCAGAGTTAATTGAAAACTTCCCCACAGGAATATAAGATTGAAATCGATTCAGAGTTAACTGAAAACTTCCCCACATGAATGTAGGATTGAAGTCGATTCAATGTTAACTGAAAACTTCCGTACATGAATGTAGGATTGAAGTCAGTTCAATGTTAACTGAAAACTTCCCTACTTGAATGTAAGATTGAAGTCAGTTCAGAGTTAACTGAAAACTTCCACACATGAATAGAAGATTGAGTTCACTTCAGAGTTAACTGAAAACTTCCCCACATGAATAGAAGATTGAGTTCACTTCAGAGTTAACTGAAATTTTTCATACTTGAATAGAAGATTGAGTTCACTTCAGAGTTAAGTGAAAACTTCCCTACATAGATTAGATTTGAAGTCAGTTCAGACTCAACTGAAAACTTCCCCACATAAATATAAGACTGAAGTCAGTTCAGACTCAACTGAAAATTCCCCACATGAATGTAAGATTGAAGTCAGTTCAGAGTTAACTGAAAACTTCCCACCTTGAATATAAAACTGAAGTCAGTTCAGACTCAACTGAAAATACCCCACATGAATGTAAGATGGAAGTCAGTTCAGAGTTAACTGAAAACTTCCCCACTTGAATATAAGATTGAAGTCAGTTCAGACTCGACTGAAAATTCCCCCATGAATGTAAGATTGAAGTCAGTTCAGAGTTAACAAAATATAAGACTGGTCAGTTCAGAGTTAACTGAAAACTTCCCCACTTGAATATAAAACTGAAGTCAGTTCAGACTCAACTGAAAATTCCCCACATGAATATAAGACTGAAGTCAGTTCAGACTCGACTGAAAATTCCCCACATGAATATAAGATTGAAGTCAGTTCAGACTCAACTGAAAATTCCCCACTTGAATATAAGACTGAAGTCAGTTCAGACTCAACTGAAAACTTCCCCACATGAATATAAGACTGAAGTATGTTCAGATTTGACTGAAAACTTCCCCACATGAATATAAGATTGAAGTCAGTTCACTCAGAAGTCATTTGCTGTCTAATTATGAGGGAGAACATTTGCCTTTCTTGAGAATTGAGCCTGTGACCTTTAGGTTTGTAATCTTATGCTTCTCTAGCTGACATTTTAGGCAAATTTATGATAGCATAATATTTTTTCTAACCAGATAATAGTTGAAGATTCATTCATTCTTTGTTTTAATGTCAGCTAAGTTCATAGTTCTGTAAGACAATATTAGTGAACTAGTTACTGTATTAAGTCTTCAGTAACTTGATAATCTTCAAAAGTTTCAAAATGTCAAAATAATATTACAATTCTGATAACCATATTGATTTTTTTTTAATTTCAGAAAACGTTAAACAAAAACAGGATGTTACACCTAAAATACAACAGTCAACTAAAACACCAGCAGCTCCTCAACCTGGTAGCAATGTTAACAAAGCCGAAGTCATCACTAAAGGTCAAAGTTCAACAGCAACAGCAGCATCTGGTATCCATGGCAACAAGGATAATGATGAGGAGGAAGAGCTTGTTGTGGATACAAGAGTCAAGTTTAGAGAATGGGATCCTGTAAGCTTAACTCTAACAAATTTCTTTTTGCAATCAAACACTACTCACTTGAATATTTGTTGTCCAAGCAAACATTTCACTTTTCTTGTTTTTTTATGATTGGTTCTTTTGAAATCCTGGAACATATTATATCAAGCAATTTTTCCTCCTCTTTTAGACCTCCAAGTCTTGACTCTGAGAGTGAGGGGATTACTGAAAATGATGATGATGACCTCAAGCAATAGATGTTTTACTTTGTTAGAAATAATTTATTATGTAATACCTCATTTGAAAACAGACATGAACATAATAAAAGTAATGTTCCTTGTAATTCTTTGGAAGCCATAACTACTTAAATAGACAGACTGAGTAGATAATGTTAATTTTGTCTTTTCATCTATGACTTATTGAAAGAGACTGCTTTGCATAGCTTTTTGCTGCATAAATGCTGTATTTAGATGGGCTTTTTGTGTTTTGTCAGTACAATTTCTGCCGCATTCTATGAGTTAAGTCATGTATCTACATTGCTATAGAAATGAACATTTAACATTTCAGTGCAAGTTGCTGGCAAAACTATATGAAGTCAGAATGATGCCAGACGTAAGTACATGTATAGGAAAATATACTAGTTTTGTTACAAAAATTGATGAGGTGGAAAAATATTGTGTGAAGTTGGCAGCTTTGAACAAATGCCACTTAATAGACTGGAAAGGCACAGTGATACATTTAAGAAAATTCAATGGTCATTCACCTTAAGCCTGCTGATGGCAAGTGATTCTACCTTTGCAGCCAGTGTAAACCAAGATCATGGTCTGCTCTGTTTGCTATTCAGTCAGTAAATTTTCAATGAACACCCCTTTGATAAACAAGTGGCACTGCCCAAATAGACTGATGGACCAGTCCATTTTAGAAATTTAGCAGGGTAAAGGTTAATTACAGTGATTTCTGCATACCATACTTGGCAGTGTAAGTTGTTGAGTTTTAAAATACTGTACAATGATGTTTTTTTAGCTCACCTGAGCAATGCACAGTTGAGTTTTTCTGATCGCTCGATGTCAGGGAGTCCATGACCGTAGACTGCGACTGTCAACATTAAGCTTGTGTATGAGTAGAGGCTGTATTTTTCAATTAATCTTCATGAATATTGGTCAGAATGATTAACATGGATAAAACTAGGCCGAGTTCGAAATGGGTCATCTGGATCAAAAACTAGTTCACTAGGTCAAATCAAAGAAAAACCTTGTGTATACGATTAGGCCTGATTTTCATTTAATCTTCATGAATATTGCGTTCAGTAATAAATAACTTTGATGAAATCAGGCCGATTTGAACATGGGTCATTCTCGGGTCAAATACTAGTGTCACTAGGTCAAATCAAAGAAAAACCTTGTGTATGCGATATAGAAGGCGGTTATTTTTCAATTAATCTTCATGAATATTGGTCAGAATGAAACCTGATGAAACTAGCAAGTTCGAATATTGGGTCATCAGGTGTCAAAAACAAGGCCAACTAGGTAAATCAAAGAAAAACCTTGTGTATGCGATAGGGCTGTATTTTTCAATTTCTTCATGATATGGTCAGAATGAAAACCTTGATGAAATCTAGACCAGTTCGAAGTGGGTCATTACGGGTCAAAAACTAGGTCACTAGGTCAAATCAAAGAAAACCTTGTGTATGCGCATGAAGTAGGCTGTATTTTTCAATTCTTCTTCATAATTTTTGGTCAGAAATGATTGCCTTGATGAATTCAGGCAGAGTTCGAAATGGTCAACCGGTCAAATACTAGGTTCACTAGGTCAAATCAAAGAAAACCCTTGTGTATGCGATAGAGGAGGTATTTTTCAATTGATCTTCATGAATTTTGGTCAGAATGATTACCTTGATGAAATCTAGGCCGAGTTCGAAAATGGGTCATCTCAGTTCAAAAACTAGGTCACTAGGTCATATCACGTAAAAACCTTGTGTATGCGATAGAGGCTGTATTTTTCAATTGATCTTCATGAATTTTGGTCAGAATGATAACCTTTATGAGATTTAGACCAAGTTCGAAAATGGGTCATCTGGGATCAAAAACTAGGTCACTAAGTCAAATCAAAGAAAAACCTTGTGTATGCAATAGAGGCTGTATTTTTCAACTGATCTTCATGAAATTTAGCCAGAATGATTACTTTGATGAAATCTAGGCCGATTTCGAAAAAGGGTCATCTGGGGTCAAAAATTAGGTCACTAGGTCAAATCGAAGAAAAACATTGTGTATGCAATAGAGAATGTATTTTTCAATTGATCTTCATGAAATTTGGTCAGAGTGATTGCCTTGATGAAATCTAGGTCGATTTTGAATATGGGTTATCTGAGTTCAAAAACTAGGTCACTAGGTCAAATTAAAGAAAAATCTTGTGTATGCGATAGAGACTGTTTTTTTTTTCAATTGATTTTTATGAAATTTGGTCAGGTTGATTGCCTTAATGAAATCTAGGTCGAATTTGAACATGGGTCATCTGAGGTCAAAAACTAGGTCACTTGGTCAAATCAAAGAAAAAACTTCTGTATGTGATAGAGGCTTTATTTTTCAGTTGATCTTCATGAATTTTGGTCAGAATGATTGCCTTGATAAAATCTAGGTCGAGTTTGAACATTGGTCATCTAGGGTCAAAAACTAGGTCATATCTAAGAAAATGCTTGTTTTATCGCAAGAGACCAATTTTTTGGTTCAATCTTAATGAAAATTGGTCAGAATATTTGTATCCATGAAATCACTAGGTCAAACAGGTTTTACACTGTTATGGAGTGTTTCTTAGGTGAGCGACCTAGGGCCATCTTGGCCCTCTTGTTTGTCTTTTCATATTATTGTCATTTTTACACAACAGAATATAGAGGATATATCCCACAAGTTTATTGGAATGGAGGGCCTCATGGAGAAGTTGCCAATGAACAAGAAGAAAGCCACACTGCTGAAAACATGGAAGAGACGGTTTTTTCGAGCTCAAGATGGCTGGCTCCATTATTATGAGGTAATCATTAAGTGCAATATTATAAACTTATTGAATGGCTTGCCAGTCAATAGTGAAAACAATTTCATGATGTCTGAAGGACTGCTGGTCAATGAATATGATTGTTGACCAGCAAATCATTCAGTATATGAGCCGTGCCATGAGAAAACCAACACAGTGCGTTTGTGACCAGCATGGATCCAGATCATCCTGCGCATCCACACAGTCTGGTCAGGATCCATGCTGTTCGCTTTCAAAGCCTATTGCAATTAGAGAAACCGTTAGCGAACAGCATGGATCCTGACCAGACTGCCTGATGCGCAGGCTGGTCTGGATCCATGCTGGTCGCAAAGCCACTATGTTGGTTTTCTCATGGGGTGGCTCAAATGAAGAAAAGTGCTAACATTAGTTTACTTGAACCTTGTTAGTGCTATAGTCTAAGTAGGAAGATGTTACTTATGCCAGTACCACAGACCTAGAACAATTAACTGAAACCAATGTGAAACCCAGTAATAACACTACAATAAAAATGGAATGTATTGGCACGATAGGGTGTGGCTGACCTTTTGTAATCAAGGTTAATTCGCTTAGCTGAAGATATATTATCTGAACCTTAGAACTGCCCTGTATATATTTCAGCAAGTAGTGTTTATATGTGTAAGCTGTGAAATGTCTACCTTGTCAGGTGTAGACAGAATCAAAATGTGTGTAAAATCAGACAAAAGCAGTTTGATCTCGTGTCATAACTTACTGAAGATCTGCGCTTGAATACTAAAGAACCTCCCTTTACTCATTGTCTGCATTGCAGAAAACTTCATCTTCCTGAAAATGAGACTTTTTTTTCCAGCATATTAATTTATCTGTATAAAAAAGAATCCTCTAATTTCGTGTCTGTAGAAGTTCCATTTAATTGGTGAGCACCAAGGTTGATAGCGTTCCCTCCTGATACAGAATTCTCATTAGTTTAAAAGGTCTCTGTAGGTGAAGGACAAGACTACAAGCAAGTGATTGTGTGGTCCCAGGGTGTGCCATTGATTGCTATTTATTTACAATTTTAAGAAGACTTTGCCTGAAGTCATTTGTCCTTCACCTCTGATTAATGAGCGGAAGTTGTGTGCAACTTACAGACACAAGTTTAGGAGCACTGGTTAGGTTAATTGACCACCGTTATGAAGAAAACAGCTTTAAGCCCAATACCTTTAAAGGGCTTTAAATAGGAAAGTCCCACACAGTAGCAGATACAATATTGTTAAGGGGTCTAAAAGGGAGCAGTGGTTTTCGTGGTCTTGTGGTTACTGTGTCAGCCTCTCAACTGGAGGTGGTTGGTTTCAGTCCCACATGGGTCAAGACCACACCTTCTTGTATCACTGTAAGTACTGATTTTTCCAGGAAGTAGAATCAAAAATGATTCAAATAACTTCAAGCTTTCTTTGCAGTTGAGCTAAAACAAATTACAAATTAGCATAAACCACTAAATAGTAGAAAAAGTGCTGAGTGTATAATGGGAACAGTTTTCTGAAAAAGAGTACATGTACATATATGTACATCACAGTTTTTCAGAAAACAATATAATTATTATATATACAGTCATGTATTTAGAAACAGCACAGAAAATCCCCCATGCAGGGAGGGTGATCTTACACAGTAAGGAAAAGTAGCCTGGCTTTGGTTTTCTTGCAAAAGCAGTTATATATAGAACCAAATTTACACTGGGACTTCTGGTTCAGATTGTTGTGAGTAGTATAGTTTATATGTGCTAGATTTTTGCTTCTGCAATTCTCTCGTAATTAATCATTATTGACAACCATTTCTATCTCTATGCATGAAGATGATTTTGTTGCGTTTGTTGAATACTGCCAAAATTTGCATATTATTTGCATGCAATCTGTTTTGTTGCATTTGGTAATTGCCTGATGAATATTCATAAAAATGCTATTAAATTACGCAAATTATTATAATACAAATGCACAGAACTAAAAAGAATGTGTCACCAACAGGTTAACAGAAACGTAAGTAAATATGCAATATGCAGTATATATTACATGGAATACTGAGGTTTTAAAAATGTGTAGTTTCTAGAAAAATTAAGTAGCCAAGTTTACATAGAAACTAAGTAATTTAATTTGCTGTTACATGTAAAATTTTACACCATTCAATACCTAAAGAAATAAAATATATGCATGAAATTGTAAGTTATATATTTTTATAATTCCAATATAGCTGTAATAGAATTGTATTTTATAAACTAAAATACTTTACTAAAATATGAGCCGCGCCATGAGAAAACAAGCAGTGGGTTTGCGACCAGCATGGATCCAGACCAGTCTGCGCATCCACGCAGTCTGGTAAGGATCCATACTGTTGACTAACGGTATTCTTGCAATAGGCTTTGACAGTGAACAGCATGAATCCTGACCAGACTGCGCGGATGCGCAGACTGGTCTGGATCCATGCTGGTCGCAAACCCACTATGTTCTCATGTCGTGGCTCATATCATAAAGAATACTGATGCATGCAATATTATAGATCAATACATAACTGTAGATGATACACAATTCTATATTTTAAAAGGAGGATTTTAAAATGGTTTTGCACAGCACTGCATGTTTGAACTAACAAACAAATGTTTATATTCAGTGAACAGTGCAATTACCAGCGCATACCAGCTTTTCTGGTGGAAAAATACTGAAAATGTCCTCATAAGTAAACAGTTCTGACCTTGAACGTTACTGCCAGAGAGCTAAAACTTGGTTGATCTACAGAAATTTCTCATTCGTATTCAATCCTTCTGGTATATTTCCTGTCCTCAAAGAATTCACATTTGCTCGGACTTTACAGCTAAGAATGACTGATGGTTTAGAGTCATGAATTTAAACCACTCCTCCAAGGAGACCCTTTACTAACTATATTCTGTTTTGATTATATGGATGCTACCTACATTTGTTAATGGGGATTCTGATAAAATAACTACATTTTCTGGCAAATCGGGATAAAATAATACTTAAATAACTTCAGGCTTGCTTTACTTAGCTTACTATCCTCTCAAGGTGGGATCCTTGTTTTTGCCATGTTGTTCTAAATGTTTTATGTTAGCAGTATTACCCTTGATTTTTAGCTTGACTTCTTGAAGAATAGGTATAGCTATTTGACTCAACCGTGTGTCCCGATTTGGTTAAGTTTTTCTTTGTAAGTTGGTGTCTCAGTAACCACTTGTGAGAATGAATTGAAATTTCACACACTTATTCAGTCATGATAAACTTACTTATATTGCACAGGTTCCATAACTCTTATTTTGTTCTTGTACAAAATTGTGCCCTTTTTTTGACTTAGCAATTTTTGGTTAAGTTTTTTATTTAAGCTGATATCTCAGTACCCATTAATGGGAATAGATTGAAACTTCACACACTTATTCACTGTGATGATCTGACACGCAGTGCACATTTTCCTTAACTCTACTATGCAATTTTACAAAATTGTGCCCCTTTTTAGCTCCCCTGAGCACGAAGTGCTCAAAGGTGAGCTTTTGTGATCACCCTGTGTCTGTCATATGTCGTCGTCCGTCATTCGTCTGTCGTCCGTCATCAACAATTTGACTGTTAACACTAGAGGTCACAATTTTGGCCCAATCTTAATGAAACTTGGTCAGAATGTTACCCTCAATAAAATCTTGGATGAGTTTTGGGTCTTCTGGGGTCAAAAACTAGGTCACCAGGTTAGATCAAAGGAAAAGCTTGTTAACACTTTATAGGTCACAATTTTGGCCAAATCTTAGTGAAACTTAGTCAGAATGTTTCTCTCAATAAAATCTTGGACGAGTTTAATATTGGGTCATTTGGGGTCAAAAACTAGGTCACCAGGTCAAATCAAAGGAAAAGTTTGTTAACACTCTAGAGGTCACAATTTTGGCCCAATCTTAATGAAACTTAGTCAGAATGTTACCCCCAATAAAATCTTGGACGAGTTCGATATTCAAAAACTAGGTCACCAGGTCAAATCAAAGGAGAAGCTTGTTCGCACTGTAGAGGCCACATTTATGATGATATCTTAATGAAACTTGGTCAGAATGTTGATCTTGATGATCTATAGGTCAAATCTGGGTCAGGTGGGGTCAAAAACTACGTCAAATCAAAGGAAAAGCTTGTTAACACGCTAGAGGCCACATTTATGACAGTGTCTTCATGAAACTTAGTCAGAATGTCAATCTTCATGATCTTTAGGTCAAGTTTGAATCTGGGTCATGTGGGGTCAAAAACTAGGTCACCAGGTCAAATCAAAGGAAAAGCTAGTTAACACTTTAGAGACCACATTTATGACCATATCTTAATGAAACTTGGTTAGAACATTAATCTTGATGATCTTTAGGTCAATAGGTCAGGTGAGTGATACAGGACCTTCATGGCCCTCTTGTTTGACATTTATATTCATTCATTTGACAATGTTGAATAGTCGAGCATAGCTTTTTTCTGACAGCTCTTGTTTATATCATTTTCAATATAGTTCAAGTTCAAATGTATCTTAGTAATGGATAGTTGAAGCATCTTTCTTTGGTGGCATGCTTGGTGATGCTTGGCTCTTGTTGCATTTACTGTGTTTATAGTGCTTGGCTTGCAGGGACTTTACTCTGAATGGCAGATGATGAAATAATGCACCCAAAAAACACTGCTTCAGACCTAGAACATTTCTTCATCATTATCACCACCCACATCGTATGACTCTTGCAACAATATTCATGAATTTTGCCCTATTTTGATAAAGAATTTCAGATTAAAATTTTGATGCCCATTCACTCTGTCTCAGTTATTACAAAATGTATTGGATTCAGACTTGAAAAAGTTGTTAGATATCATCACCCATATCATAAGATACAAGGTACATAACTCTGACAGAAATATTTCATGAATTATTTCCATGTTGTAATGTTTTGATGCACTTTCACTTTATCTTTGTTATCATTAAATAAATTTGAATCTGCTTTGAACTGTTGTACAACATCATTATCCACATCAAGGGGTATTAATCACTCCAGTGATAGCTGTAGTTTCCTCAGATATACCATTTCATTATCAAGCATAAAAAATTGAGCAGGCTGTATCTGACAACTCCTGTTTGTTTTTGTTACTTTAATAGTTTATATAAATTTGTCTGTCACTATTTCATTGCTTGTGTAATAAATTTTATTTCATTGCATGCTGAATAAATGTTAATATATTCTCACAGGTGTGTGTTTTGGCAGAATTTTATCTCCATGAATGTCAATTCATGCATACAGAATACTCCACCCTGAGTTTATTTCACTAATAAGTATGCAAATAATGCTACCTTAGGTGAAAAGCAGCTTTTCATTTTCTGTCATTGAGTGTTAGTAACTTTCTTGAGAATGGAAAATCTTTCATTATTTGTTCTTTCTCGCACCTCTGCTTCACCTCTGCTAGCAAAATGACCAAGAAATGTTAAATGAAATTTTTGAATGGGAATTATAACTTCTTATCTGCCCCATCTTTGGCAAAACTGACATATTATGTGATGGTGCATGCATCTGTCTGTCTTCTGTACGTCATTTTTTGTGTCCTGAGCAAAACTCAATAACCATTCAAAGTATCAACTTTAAATTTGGCATCCGTTAGGTGGCAATGAGACATGATTAGATTGCATGAATGAGGTTGGTAGGTCAAACGTTAAGGTCACAAACTAATGTTAAATTTGTCCCTCATATTTTGTGTCCAGAGCATAACCTAATAAGTTTTCAGACTTGGCGTATTTGTAGGTGATGATGAGCTGATTGCAGAAAAACTTAAACTTGGTCAGTAGTTCAAAATTTGGCCATGTATGCAAAAATAAATTTGGTTGGTTGAGGTGCGAAATTTCCAACATTTTAGAATACTACTTTCCAGTGAGTCTTGCAGGCTGTACATTTAAATGAATTGAGAACAAACTTGTTTTTATTTCAGACTGGGAACAAAGATAAACCAAGTGACAGTTTGCAGTTGATGGGGGGTAAGGTGGAAGAGCTGGGACCTCGGGTACTTGGTGTGGATGATGGGGTATGTCACCATATCTAGAATAATTTTCGTGTTGATTTTTTTACCAATCAGTCTTTCTATGAAGAAAACACTTAGGAGATCTGTAACTTTGGTATTCCTGTGTGGCCTTTTTTTCTTCATGACTGAAAATCAGCTATTGTATTCCATATGAGGGAAATGTATGTTACCAAGTTCTGGTAGGAAATCAAGGTATAGTTATGAAAATTAGGTAATATTGAACTGATAAAATGATATTAAAATGCACTTCGAATGAACAAAGAAAAATTTCCCAAAAGTGAAAAGCATTAATTTTTCCATGATACAAGGGAAGCAACTCAAATAGGAAGAAGTTATAGAATTAAAATATAGGTATCATATCTACTGGAATTTTTTATTTTTTTTCACTTATAGTTTTAACGTGTTTTCAGAGAGGAAAGTATTTGATGGTGCGAGTGCCAACAGATCATGAGTTTGGCCTGTGGAAGGTGGCTTTAGAATCGCAGACAGCCGATAATGTTAAAGCTACCTATGTGAGACCTTCACCTGCCTCTATACCACATCCAAAAAAGGTAAATTAACCGCTATTTGTGATACAAAAAAAGTTCATGTAATCCTGTGTTAAAATGGTTTTCCTTCTGCCTTTGTAAAATCTGCAACACCATTTAAACCGAACCTTGGAAATAAAAGAATTAAAAGAAATTCATTTTGGTTTTCATTCTTCAGGTGTGAAAGTTATTTGTCTGTCTTCCAAGTTTTGCGGAAGTGAAATCCTTTTTGTACATTGCATAGCTAATACTCTTCAAAGTAATAAGATATCAGTAAATGGATGATTTGGATTTCTTGAAGGATACATTTCTGTCTTGTGAATTTTTATTGACAGTGGCTGTTGAAACAGCAAAGGTTTTAATGTTTCACAATACACTGGCAGTGTCTAGTAAACTGCAATTTGTATGACATGATGTTACAAACAAGCATGACCAGTTTAGCTCCATTAACACACCGTGCCTGTTGGATCAATGTAATCTATGAGGAATTTTGCATTGGTCAGCGTCACTGTAGATTCAGCAACATCTGTTTATATAGGTACATCACAGGAAATACATTGTCAATTTAAATATAAAAAAAAATCTGTTTTTCAGAAAGTGGTGATTATAGATATAGGTAGCAGTGGTATACGGGCGGGGATCCTTGGAGAGAGAGGTAAGTTGGCAAACTTTGATATTTATCAGGTACTGCCACATGACAGAAGTATTTAGAAACCTAGAAATGGCACCTCCATCTTAGCCAAAAGTTGGAAACTTACTGTTTTACCTTTGCCATTGATATTATATATAAAAACAACTGTTACAGTTCAGTCACACTGCACAAATGTTCAAGGATGACAGACAAATATCTGATTTATACTTTTTCATATCAAGGGGAAAATAATAATAATACAGTCAAACCTGTCAAGAGAGTGACACAGTCTGGCTGATTCAGGCAGGTGGTTGCTAGGACAGGTTCAGCTGTAATCTTTGTACAAAAGAAGATGTGAACTTGTAAGAAAGAAGTTATCACACAACTACATCTTCATGCAAGTTCAGCTGTACCTGATACTGGCTTACTAGTGTATACAAGATAATTATGACTGATCAGTTATTTTACACTTGTTAATACTTAACCTAAAATTGTGCATCTACTTAATTACTTTACCAGAAAAAAAGTTTCAGTTAATGTAAAAAAGAAGAATATGTGATAACAAATTAGTGATTAAGGAGTTTACAATGACTGTTGTGTATATTTTTGGAAAAAAAATAATTTTGTAAATACAATTGAAACTCGGTATTTCAAATTCAACGGGATCAAGTGTTTTACCTAAATTTGACTTAAAATGTTACTTTGAGCACATTTCTTCGGGAAGGGACTTGAAAATGTCTTCAAGGTAGCAGTAATTTTGAGATTAGAGTGTTTGAGATCGAGTTTCAGCTGTATTTTATAAATACAGTAACACCTATTTAGAAAGATCTCCCTTGAGAGAGCCAACAAAGGGCGTTTATTTGCAAGTTATCACTGTTAGAAGTTAGAAATAAACTGCTGATATTTAAAATGGAAATGAAAATGGTGGTCTTCAAAGCTGTTACTGTTGGTTTCTGTTCACGTGTGGACTTTAGTGAAGATTTCACTGTACTGACTGTACAAAAAAAAATGTTATAATGAATGATGTGTATATTTTGTTCCTTTCAGCAACACTGCCTCAAGTGTTTTTCCCAAGTATAGTAGCCGTACACAAACAGACGGGAGAAATCATTGTCGGTGCAGATGCACTAAGACCTGATGTTAGAAAATCATCCAAAGTTTCACAGCCTATACAACCAACTAATAAGGTTGATAAGGTAACAACTTAATTCATACTCAAGATTTGTTATGCAGTGCATTGTGTAGTTGAAATGTATTCACAGGGTTTCTGTGCTATTTAACAGTTGAAGCCTTAAAGGAACTAAGATTTTAAGCCCGTCCAGTTTTAATGCAGCTATCCACAAACTTCAAATCTCTTCTTTTCAGCCATCAGACTCAATTTCCTGTCAATTGCTTTAACCTTCACCTTGCTAAATTTCTAAAATGTAGTGGTCCCACTTGTTTATCAAAGAGGTGTTCATTGAAAATTTACTGACTGAATAGCATCCGTGCAGGCTGATCTTGTTCTGCACTGGTCGCAAAAGGCAGTATCAATTGCCGTCAGTAGGCTAAAGGTTAGGAACACCTGAAAGGAGGACGTTGGGATATATTTTAAATTGGATAGATTAAAAGCACAGGAATCCTGTTGAAACTGGTTGATACCGTTTGAACTTGATGCATGTTAATGTCTGAAAGGTGACATAAGTTTAGGTTGCTGGTTAATTACCAACATACTGCATGTTTTATTATGCCCCCCTTGTCAAAAGATGTATATTGTTTTGAGCTGATGTCAGGTCGGTCACAGGACGGAATGTAGAAACGGTTTCCGGATGATAACTCAAGAATGCTTGGGCCTAGGATCATGAAACTTGATAGGAGGTTGGTATCACCAGCAGATGACCCCTATTGATTTTGAGGTCAGTATGTAAAGGTCAGGTCACAGTGACCCTGAACAGTAAAAGGTTTCCGGATGATAACTCAAGAACGCTTGGGCCTAGGATCATGAAACTTGATAGGGAGGTTGGTAATGACCAGCAGATGACACCTATTGATTTTGAGGTCAGTATGTAAAAGGTCAAGGTCACATTGACCCGGAACAGTAAAACGGTTTCCGGATGATAACTCAAGAACGCTTGGGCCTAGGATCATGAAAGTTGATAGGGAGGTTGGTAATGACCAGCAGATGACCCCTATTGATTGTGAGGTCAGTATGTTAAAGGTCAAGGTCACAGTGACCCTGAACAGTAAAACGGTTTCCGGGTGATAACTCAAGAACGCTCGGGCCTAGGATCATGAAAGTTGATAGGGAGGTTGGTAATGACCAGCAGATGACCCCTATTGATTTTGAGGTCAGTATGTCAAAGGTCAAAGTCACAGTGACCAGGAACAGTAAAATGGTTTCTAGGCAATAACTCAAGAACGCTTGGGCCTAGTGTCATGAAAATTGATAGTTAGGTTGGCCATGACCAGCAGATGACTCCTATTGATTTTGAGGTAATTAGGTCAAAGGTCAAGGTTACATTGGCCAGGAACAGTTAAATGGTTTCTGATCTTCTTTTCCAAAACCATAGGGCCTAGGACTTTGATATTTGGTATGTAGCAAAATCTAGTGGTCCTCTACCAAGATTGTTCAGATTATTTCCCTGGGGTCAAATATGGCCCCACCCCTAGGGTCACATGGTTTATATAGACTTATATAGGAAAAAACTTTGAAAACCTCTTGTCCAAAACCACAGGGCCTAGGGCTTTGATATTTTCTATATGACATCATCTAGTGGTCCTCTACTAAGATTATTCAAATTATTCCCCTAGGGTCAAATATGGCTCCGCCCTGGGGGTCACATGGTTTACATATACTTATATAGGGAAAAAATTTGAAGATCTTCTTGTCCAAACCACAAAGACTATGGCTTTGGTAATTTGTAATGTAGCATCATTTAGTGGTTCTCTACCAAGGTTGTTCAAGTTATCCCCCTCGGGTCAAATATGGCCCCGCCCCAGAGGTCATATGGTTCATATAGACTTATACAGGGAAAAACTTAGAATCTTCATGTCCATAACTTACATCATTCAAATTTGGACCACATGTATAGTTTTGAGTGGCAAGATGAACCTTGACATGAGGTGACCTTGATCTCGACCTAGT
The DNA here is from genome assembly GCF_021730395.1 of Mercenaria mercenaria. Lineage (NCBI taxonomy): Eukaryota > Metazoa > Mollusca > Bivalvia > Venerida > Veneridae > Mercenaria > Mercenaria mercenaria. The sequence continues at coordinate 66,744,942 of NC_069373.1, forward strand.
GACCTACTTTCACATTTCTGAAGGTACAGGCTTCAAATTTTGGACCACTTGCATAGTTTTGTGTTCCGAAATGGAATTTGACCTTGATTTTGACCTAGTGACCTGCTTTCACATTTCTCAAGCTGAGGCCTCCAATTTGAAGCACCGCATAGTTCTGTCTACCGAAATGATTTACCTTGAATTTGATCTAGTGACCTGCTTTCACATTTCTCAAGCCACCACTTTCAATTTTGGACCACATACATATTGTTTTATACCTAAATGAAATTTGACCTTGATTTTGACCTTGAGCTAGTCTTGAAATTTGGAACATTCAAAAATGGCTCAGTGGATGGCACCAAGATCAATCTGTAATCTCTTGTTAGGTTAATAGGTTAAAGGTCAAGGTCAGATTAAACCAGAATGGTAGAACTTTTGTTTACAGTGAGCATATAATTTCTGTTCCTTGTGCAATTACTGAAAACATCAAGGGGGGCATTTCGTGTTCGACGAGCTCTTGTTGTACTTGGTGTTGTGATATGTTAGTAAGAGAAATTAACACAGTAAATATTTGTTTGTTGTATACTGTGAAATAATGTAATTTTGTTTTGCATAAACTTTCACCATTTTGTCCAAAACGGCTATTTTATTGGGGATTGAATTTTTTTATACGAAAGTTTAAACATCATTTGGATTTAATTAGTGAATCAACATAACCATGAAATTTGTGGTATTAGTCCTCCATGATTATTGAAGACTTTGCAGTATTTGAAATAAATATAAACAGTTAATTTCTGCAGTATAAATGTTGCATGACTTTACATCACTATAGTTATTATTTTTAGCTCGACTATTCATAGAATAGTAGAGCTATTGGACTCGCCCATGGTTCGACGTTTGCGTCCGCGTCCCGATTTGGTCAAGGTTTTGTATGTAAGCTGGTGTCTCAGTAACCACTTGTGGGAATGGATTGAAACTTCACACACTTATTCACTGTGATAAACTGACTTACATTGCACAGGTTCCATAACTCTGTTTTGCTTTTTTACAAAATTATGCCCCTTTTTTGACTTAGAAATTTTTGGTTAAGGTTTTATATGTAAGCTGGTATCTCAGTACTCACTAATGGGAATGGATTGAAACTTCACACACTTGTTCACTGTCGTGATCTGACATGCACAAAGCAGGTCCCATAACTCGATTCATTTGTTTTTTTGTTTTGTTTTTTTCAAAATTACGCCCCTTTTTCGACTTTTGTATTCATTCAATTGACAAGGCTGTTGAATAGTTGAGTGTTGCTGTCCTCTGACAGCTCTTGTTAGATACTTGGATGATCCGTAAAATTTAATTTCCAACATCATGCCACATAATTTGTTTCTATGTTTATTGTTATTTCATAAACCCTTCAAAAGTAGAAGTGATTATAAACTGTAATTATTTGTCACAGATTTGATTGGTATAGGTGAAGAAATGCACTTGTCCATGTATCTGTACATCCCAGAATTCCTGTAGTGAAACTAAACATTCATTATCAGGTGGAAATGAGTAAAAGTCACTAATAAATACCCAGAATATGTATAAAGAAAATTTGGACTGCCTTAACTCTCCAGGATATAGCTTTGTTACGGTATATTTAGTGTGTGCTATACTCTGTGATCTTACTTGAGATGGAATGTGGGGTGGGAGGAGGGAACCAAAGGCAGTTAAATATATCTGTGGTTGATAAGAGACAAATTTTATTGTGTTATGAATTCAAAGTCTGTTATTCTACCTAGCATACAACTGTAAACATAGAAATAAGTTGTTTTGGCCTTAACACAGTTCATCTTCAGATTTACATATAAACTAAAAGACGTAAGTAGTCTGCAAAATATGCAAACAAATTCTCTGTGGCAGTTGATAAATTTGATGCATAACATTAGGAGTTTATAAGTACTTTCCAGCATATCTTGGGCTCAGCAGAAAATTTTTGTAACTGTATATAAATAAAACAATGATACAATAGTTTTATAATATAGGCTAGGTGTTACCCCAATCGAACGTTTTTTACGTAATGGTACAATATCCAAAGTCACATGGGTGGGTCACCTTGTGTAGAACTAGGATGTAAGCTGTACTTTTCACCTTTTACTAAAAACAACTTAACTTTAACACATGTGTAAGCATTTTAGTCTGTTTTAAGAAATTGATTTTAGTAAATCTGGAGGTGAGCTTTTTCAATTATTCCGAACAGTTTTGTTTATGGTGAATCTCGTCATTGTCATTATTCATCCATCATTTCATCTCTCATTCTTCTAGGGGCGTGTCCAGCCAGTAAGTGTTTTATCATTATTGTTACCATAGCAAACCGATAGTATTTCCATAGCAACCAAATAATAAATCTAGGACAGTCTTTTTTCCAGGAATCTAGAATTTACTTTCTGTGCAATCTTAGTGAATGTTGTTTTTGATTTCATGCAAAATTTTAGAAAAAGCAGAAGAAAAAGCTACAAATATTTTATCCATTTCCAACAAACCCATGAACCAAGTGCTTCCAGACCCATGTTACACATTTCCTTATCTGATTATATACACCCTACCCATTTTTATATAATAAAAAAATGATGTGAATATGGTATGTCTGGTGCTGCAAAGGTTTCAGTTAGGCCAATGATTTGTCTTTAACGTTGTTTGAATCACTTGCTCTTAGCCTGCTGGCGGCAAGTTATTCTACCTTTGCGACCAGTGCAGACCAAGAATGTGCAGGCTGATTTTGGTCTGCACTGTTCGCTATTCAATCAGTAAATTTTCAGGGAACACCCCTTTGAATAATAAGTGGAACCACCCAAACTGAATGATGGATCAGTCCATTTTAGGAATTTAGCAGGGTAAGGGTTAATACTGTGGGTTTGAATCTTATCTTGGGACGTAAAAATCTTTTTTGTTAGAGAGCTATCCAGCTGGCTTACATTACAGAGCTGTCCAGCTGGCTAACATTAGGGAGCCATCCAGCTGGCTTACATTACAGAGGTATCCAGCTGGCTTATGTTACAGAGCTATGCAGCTGGCTTACGTTACAGAGCTATGCAGCTGGCTAACATTAGGGAGCCATCCAGCTGGCTTACATTACAGAGGTATCCAGCTGGCTTATGTTACAGAGCTATCTAGCTGGCTAACGTTAGGGAGCCATCCAGCTGGCTTATGTTACAGAGCTATCTAGCTGGCTAATGTTAGGGAGCCATCCAGCTGGCTAACGTTAGGGAGCCATCCAGCTGGCTTATGTTACAGAACTATCTAGCTGGCTAATGTTAGGGAGCTATCCAGCTGGCTTATGTTAGGGAGCTATCCAGCTGGCTTATGTTAGGGAGCTATCCAGCTGGCTTATGTTACGAAGCTATCGAGCTGGCTAACGTTAGGGAGCTATCCAGCTGGCTTACATTACGGAGCTATAGAGCTGGCTTAGGTTAGGGAACTGTCCAGTTAGCTGACAGAAGGTCAGTGGTTCTACCTAGGTGCCGATCTGTATCTGAAATAATGTATGGAGGGGTACTCTTCATGAATCAGGACAGTCACAATATGAATAATAGTTGCATCAGAAGCCTACAAAATGCAAACAAACAAAATCAAACATTTCCAAACCTAGCTTACATTAATCCACTTCATTTCAATTCTATATGCCAGTTGGTCAGGTAAGTTATTCACATTGCTGTCATTGACATCCGTTCTCATTCATTTTCCATTCTCATTCTCTCAAATCATTTGTTACAATTTTTACAATTCTGTTTGAATTTTATTACAAAGCTTCTTCTTTTCTTTGTTTTTCTTGTTTGATTGTTTTTCTCAGGAATTAATGCTATAACTGCATATGTAGTTCTTTATAATTATAAATTATTTATTATTCATTGTTTAAGTCTTTCATTACATTTCGTTTTATTCAAAACATCATTTTCATGCTTCTTTCTTATTTTCATTAATTAATTTTAACACGTATTATTTTTCTAGAAATGTTCCATCATAAACACATGCATAAGCTTTTAAATGCAATGTTGTTAAAGGAAATACGTCTACAAAGTAGCATAGATATATAATAAGTATTTTTGTTCTACAGTTCAACATTGATATGGCAGTGATGAAGGCGATTCTACTGAAAGTGTTCACTGATCTCAATGTCAACCAGTCTCAGTATCTTGTAAGTGTATTTTATATTAAATCAGTGTCACCCAGTCTCACAATCTCGTTAGTATATTCTATAATGATCTCAGTGTCAACCAGTCTTGGAATTTTTTATGTATATTCAGTAAAAAAAGAAAGAAAAGTATTTTTGTCTCTGTTAAAACATTTATACTTTATATATAGGTATTAGATTTTTATCTGGTTTTATGTAAAATAATAACTGCACAGAACAACTTTAGGTTTATGTACACAAATTTTAGAATAGGTTCTCACGATCTTGAGATTGAAACTGGTCGACATAGAAAAATAGAAATAGAAAATAGATTGTGTAGAAAATGTGATAAGAATATTATAGAAGATGAGTTCCATTTTTAGCTCATCTGATTTTTTGAAAAAAAATGATGAGTTATTGTCATCACTTGAGCGGTTGTCGGCGTCGGCTTCGGCGTTGCCTGGTTAAGTTTTATGTTTAGGTCAGCTTTTCTCCTAAACTATCAAAGCTATTGCTTTGAAACTTGGAATACTTGTTCACCATCATCAGCTGACCCTGTATAGCAAGAAACATAACTCCATCTTGCTTTTTGCAAGATTTATGGCCCCTTTTGTACTTAGAAAATATCAGATTTCTTGGTTAAGTTTTATGTTTAGGTCAACTTTTCTCCTAAACTATAAAAGCTTTTGCTTTGAAACTTGGAATACTTGTTTACCATCATAAGCAGACCCTGTACATCAAGAAACATAACTCCATCTTGCTTTTTGCAAGAATTATTGCCCCTTTTGGACTTAGAAAATCAGTTTTCTTGGTTAAGTTTTATGTTTAGGTCAGCTTTTATCCTAAACTATCAAAGCTATTCCTTTAAAACTTGCAACACTTGTTCACCATCATAAGCTGACCCTGTACAGCAAGAAACATAACTCCATCCTGCTTTTTGCAAGATTATGGCCCCTTTTGGACTTAGAAAATATCAGATTTCTTGGTTAAGTTTTATGTTTAGGTCAACTTTTTCTCTTAAACTATCAAAGCTATTGCTTTAAAACTTGCAACTCTTGTTCACCATCATAAGCTGACCCTGTACAGCAAGCAACATAACTTCATCCTGCTTTTTGCAATAATTATTGCCCCTTTTGGACTTAGAAAAATCATTTTCTTGGTTGAATATTATGTTTAAGTCAACTTTTCTCATAAACTATCAAAGCTATTGCTTTAAAACTTGCAACAGTTTTTCACCATCATAAGTGGACACTGTACATCAAGAAACATAACTCTATCCTGCTTTTTGCAAGAGTGATGGCCCTTTTTAGACTTAGAAAATCATGGGTAGGACAATATTTCTATTATTCAAAAAAAATCAGATGAGCGTCAGCACCCGCAAGGCGGTGCTCTTGTTTACTTTGTTGTGAATTTTACTCGGAATTAAGAATGATGTATTTACCTAAAAAATACTACTGTAGTCCAACGCATAACAAATTTAATATTCTGATGTCAACAAAAAATGAAACTTTGATAAGGTCCATTGCTACTTTCTTATATTATGCTTTTGAGAAACGGAAGTCTAATGTTTAGTTACTAAAACTTTAATATATTATTTATACATGATATATGTCAGTTTCTGTTACTTTGTATATGATATATGTCAGTTTCTGTTACTTTGTGTATGATATTTGTCAGTTTCTGTTACTTTGTATATGTCATTTTCTTTTACCCTGTACATGAATGTGCATATGCCTTGTATTTTGTTGTTTTGTAAATATGTTTGCATGGGCCGGTGGCCTTAGAGCAAAAATAAACTTCTGTTCTGTTCTGTTCAACTGCATAGATGTAGTTTGTTATATGTCATTTATAGCGTGAGAGTCACTCCAGGGTGTAAGATGGAGTTTTCAAGAAATCGACGGAAATCCCAAGATTTTTTCTTTAAATCTTTAAATTTGAAGATAAACTATGGAACCATTATATAATATTGCTGTCATTGGATAGATAGAAAGTTATTTTTGTTTTCTGTCCACAGGTAATGTTGAGCACCCCACAGAATCTTGGAGACAAATTACGGGAAGGGCTGATGCGTATCCTGGTAGATGAAATGCGTGTGCAAGGTGTATGTATGGTACAACAGTCACTACTTGCTCTATACTCATACAACGCAATGTCAGGCATTATTGTAGATATAGGAGAACGATTGGAGATTTTACCAATTTATGATGGCAAGTCACACTTTTACCATACTTACTGTAAAATGATAAATATTCACATAGGACTAATTTTTGTGGTTTTAGTGGCTGCATCAGTCCTTGAGGTTTGTGTTAATTTTAAGTTTACAGTGTTGGAATCTTTTCCATTAAGGAGAATATAAGAATTGATACATAAAATATTTCCAGAAAGTTGTCTCTTTAAGAATGAATGCTGTTTGTAAAGAAATAAAAATAAACAATTGCTGAAAACTATGTTCCACATAGTTGCTATTTAGGTCATGAGTTACAGAACATTTTGTATTTATTTTCTGGAATGCAGTCAGCAGATACAGCGAAAATAAATTCTGTGCGAAAAAAACTTATTTACAGTAGCCAGATTGGCCTAAACATATTTTAGTCATTTTGTAGTTTGTACCAGCAGAGATGCAAAACAAATTTTATCACTTTTTGGTTGATGCAGAACTTTAACATTGTCCAAGCAATTACTTAGGCAGTTGTGACTAAAAAGATGAGGTTCCTGTTAAAGAAGCAGATACTAGGTGAACTTATGTTTGTAGAAATTTGTCTACAATCAGTTATTTGTAAATAAGTCTCAGTTGCTATAAATAGTTTATATGAATTTATGTAAAGATGTAAATGTAGAGTAATGTTTTATATTTGTGCTGTTGGACTCGTTGAACTAGTTTATACTACCTTAAACTAATTAGGTAGTTGACGCATAATGACAATCGTCAATTTCCGTATGATTACGTACTCTTGTTATGCAGTTCAGCATTCTGCATTTGTAAGTGTAGCTGAATGCACATGTGACTCTCCGTAAAAAACGGAGAGTAGTGAAATCACATAATTATGGAAAATATGTAATTGCCAAATGTCATTATGGGTCCACAACCTTAATACTGCTTTGGACTCCTTTTACTTCTTTGAACTAGTTAATACTGCTTTGCACTACTTTTACTCTTAACTAGTTTATACTGCTTTAGAACCATTCTGATGTGGAAGCCAAGTCTTTTTCACTTAAATTTTCTATAAAACTATTAGGTAAACTGTTTCTATTTTTGTGTAGGTTTGTTGATAGAAGGTGGGGTATCAAGACAGGCTTATGGTGGAGCCAAGATCCAGGACTCACTTAACATTTCATTGTTAGAGAACAAATACCAGTTCAGTTCATTTGTAGAGAAGCTTCTTGTCAGATATATCTGTGAACAGGTGTGTGTGCTATAGATTTAGAATTAGACATGGTTACATGGTTTGTTGAAATTGTTGGGGTTACTCTTTAAAGGAGCCCTCAGTATATGGTACTATCCACTACAAGATTTTGGTTCAATATTGTAGTCTTACAAAATTTATTATAAGTTAGATATGCTGGTTTTGTTTTTACCATAAAATGTAAGGGCATTAAGAAAGTTGACTACAAGTACAGAAACTTCATAGTTATTTGTTTTATAAATGACTTCAGAAAGGATGTTTTGAATGTTTGAAGAGTATTCAGCCAGACTTGTATTAAGGTATCCGATCCACAAATAAGCAAGTGCTATTAAAATGTTATCAAAAATTGATGCCTGGTAAGCTGATACAATTTTGGTATTATTTGAAAGTGTATTGTCTACTGAAAAAGAAAATATAAATGAGCCACGCAATGTGAAAACCAGCATAGTGCATTTGCGACCAGCATGGATCCAGACCAGCCTGTTCATCCGCGTAGTCTGGTCAGGATCCATGCTGTTCACTTTCAAAGACTATTGCAATTAGAGGAACTGTTAGCGAACAACGTGGATCCTGACCTGATTGCGCGGATGCGCAGGCTGGTCTTGATCCATGCTGGTCACAAACGCACTATGTTGGTTTTCTCATGGTGAGGCTCAAATTACATGACAAAATATGTTTTAGAATTTTTATTTTTTAACTTTCTTGTCTTCAGTGATACTTTAACAGAAATCCAGTTATTACAGTGTAAGATTTATCATTTCACAGTCAAAAATATAGTTCTTGCATATTATTTATGGTCATCTTATTTACTAATTCTTGTTCAGTAGACACAGCTCTTTCAAATGATACCAAAAAAAACATGGGGTCACCAGGCATTGAAATGTTACCTTGTTTTTGATCGGATACCTTATGCAGCCAGCCAAGAGAGCGACACAATCTGGCTGTTTAAGGTAGGTGGCTGCTTAAGACAATATGATATTATAGAACAAAAATTCAATTTGTAAAGTTAACTGACAAGGTACTTAATACAGGTGACTGATAAGACAGGTTAAACTGTATTGTATGTTGACATATAAAGAGACAAATTATTCTGTTGACAGGCATGTTATGTGACAGATAACTACACAGAGACCAAGGAGAAATGTGATGCTGATCCAAAAAGTTACTCTAGAATTGTGGAATGTGCAGAATTTGATCTGCCAGAAGGCGCTTTTGAGTATGGGCTTGTTTCTCACTTTTGTTTTCTATCTGGCCTGTTTTGATTCAATATAAGACAAAAGCAAAGCAGCTGCACCTCAAAATAATGCCATCTGATTAATTTGACCAAGGTCGACTATACTTCCCCTCTGATTTTATTTTATCAAACTTGAAAATAAAAAAGAAATATTTGTCCTCTTGTATAGGGTAGGACAGCTCAAAATTAGCATTTTTCCAGACGCCATAATTATCTACTTTTATAGTTAAATACTCTCAAGTAAATTGATATTCAGTTGACTTCCAGAAGTCTCAGGTACTGCTGATGCTGAAACATGACTGAAGCACCACTAATTGGACATATCGTAAACAAACAAATCATCTATATTGTAGAATTTTTTTTATCCAAACGTGCAGAATTACCTTAATGCAAGGTTCATTATTGATAGAGTAACATTTTAGAAGGTTGTGAAAAATTCTTTTGCAGAACTGTAGATTTAGACTATGCCTGCTTTAAGAGTCCTGAGGGATTTTTCAACACAGACCTGTGGGAGATGGACTATAAGAATATACAGAAGCAGATATATGCTGCCATACAGCAGTGCCCTATGGATTCTAGAAAACAAATGTATAGGTAGGTTAGCAACTAATTTTAGAAACAATTTTGAATTAGGATGTCTAGCAGCGAACAGACAACATAATAAATTTGCTTTACAGCAGATCTATATTCACCACTCAATTGAGCATTGATGGCTTGGGTATCCGACTGGCATTAGTAAATTATGTGGTTCCTGGCCATTTGCCATAAATTTTCTTTGTTTGGATTGATCAGAGTCCTTGATAACTGAATCATTTTACTCAACCCTTCTTGACCTAGAGCTATTGGTGTTTTACTGAATTTACACCACAGGTGTATATATTTGAGTGGTTTGAGCCACATGGTTGCAAAATCAATTTCACATTGCATATGTATGTATTTGAGTGGTTTGAGCCACATGGTTGCAAAATCAATTTCACATTGCATATGTATGTATTTGAGTGGTTTGAGCCACATGGTTGCAAAATCAATTTCACATTGCATATGTATATATTTGAGTGGTTTGAGCCACATGGTTGCAAAATCAATTTCACATTGCATATGTATGTATTTGAGTGGTGGGGTGACAAGGTTTACATTGCAAGTCTATTTATTTGAGTGGTGTGTCACATGTTAGATTTAAATATATAAGTGCCATATTGTTAAAGATTGCTTTACATTACAGATCTATATACTAGACAATGAGTGTTGTGTCACGTCAGGTCTATATACTGTGTATTTGCCATACGGCTAAAAATTTGTGTTTCTGATTGCAGGTCTATATATTTGAGTGGTGGAGTAACAACAATTCCAGGATTTGCAGAACGTTTGCAAGAAGAAATGAGGAAATTGGCACCTCCAGCAGCTGTGGTAGAGGTCAGTCTTTGATTTGAAAATACATGTATATAGAAAACTGCCAGAAAATTAATTGCAAGATATGATAATTAACAGTACCAAAAACTGTTATCCCTGTTGCCACAGGCATTATGCTGCCTACCTAAATTTCATGTGATATTGTTGGACAGAAAATGTATATGAGATATAATTTTAAGCAATAGACGATTATGTTTCTTTTTGTAATTTGATAAGCCCTACCTGTTATTCAGTAATGTGAAGCAGTTTATTGATTACTTTCTTTGAATAATGAACAGCTTTTCTTGCTTTTTTTGTTTATATAGGTGCATGCATCTCCACAGCGTTACCATTCAGCTTATATAGGTGCATGTTCTGTCGCCTCAATGGATGTGTTTGAAATGAGCTGTGTCTCGGCTGATGAATGGAAGAAAATGGGGGTGAAAGCCTGCAGGAAATGGGGAACCGGTTGATCATGTGACCTAGAATGACACCTGATATTATTAAACTATAATGTAAATGTTCAAGAAAACTGGCCTATTAATAAACAAAATGTTTATATTTAGGAAAAAAAAAATGGTTACCAGTTGACCATTATAAGTTCAGTGTCTTTGAGAAGTAATAGGCTGTAGTGCACAGTATGTGAAATTGCTTTTGTTTGAAGTGGGACATATAAACTTGAGAAAATAAAACCAATTCAAGGACTCAGTTTAAAGAGGTGGTTGTTTAATTTTTACTTTCCAACATTCCAGAGATATGTCTATATACATGTAGGTTGTGATAATAATTCAACATTATATATGTGTGAACTGTCATGTTAAAATGAGCCATGTTGTTATTTTTCATTTAATGATGAACTGTAGTTTATGTTGTTTACTTCAATGACTTGCCCTGCACTAACATGGGTTTCGAACCTTGCTTGGTGTAGGATTTTCTTATATGAGGTCTTTAGGACGGTTGATGATTATACCCAGGTGCCCACCTGGGCCTGAAACAATGCCCGCAGGTGCACCTGGGGGTCTTTCTGCATTGTAAAAAACTGAAAAGTTGCCGTTTGGCATATATTGTTTCAATGCAGCTTAAAACCCAAAACAAAGAACCAAATAAGTTCTGCAAGAAATAATTTAGAAGTTTGGGGTATTCTTTTTTAAAATGAATATTCTTTTTTGTTCACTTTTCACTAAACATCTCGCATTTAGGTTCTCAGATAGTTCATATAGATTGTTTTACTCTAGAAATTGTACGTGTTTATGTGAAACAAGTTTGGAGTAACATGGAAGGTTCTCATTATATTTTGTATAACCTAGCTGCTTCATATAGTGGTTTAATATTTTAGATCAGAGTTGGCATAATCTAGATTAAGTTATATTTTATTGTACCCCCGACAACAAAGTTGTAAGGTGGGGTACTGGTATACTGGTTTCAGGTTGTCTGTCTGTCTGTCCATCTGTCCGTAGACGCAATCTTGTGCGCACCATCTCTCCTTATCCCCTTGACAGAATTTAATGAAACTTCACACAAGTGATCAGTACCAACAGTAGTTGTGCATGGGGCATGTAAGGTTCTTTTAGAAAAAAAAATTGCAGAGTTATGGGACTTTGTTTTTTTGTTACTATACTATATACATAGACACAATCTTGTGCACACCATCTCTCCTCATCCCCTTGACACAATTTAATGAAACTTCACACAAGTGATCAGTAACAACAGTAGTTGAGCATGGGGCATGTTAGGTTCTTTTAGAAAAAAAATTTGCAGAGTTATGGGACTTTGTTTTTTTGTTACTATATTATATACATAGACACAATCTTGTGCGCACCATCTCTCCTCATCCCTTTGACACAATTTAATGAAACTTCACACAAGTGATCAGTAACAACAGTAGTTGTGCATGGGGCATGTTAGGTTCTTTAAGAAAAAAATGGGACTTTGTTTTTTTGTTACTATACTGTATACATAGACACAATCTTGTGCGCACCATCTCTCCTCATCCCCTTGACACAATTTAATGAAACTTCACACAAGTGATCAGTAACAACAGTAGTTGTGCATGGGGCATATTAGGTTCTTTCAGTGACAAAAATTGCAGAGTTATGGGACTTTGTTTCTTGTTAACATACTATGTACATACAGTCTGCATATGCAATCTTGTGCGTGCCTAATCTACCAAACCCTTGCACACAATTTAATGAAACTTCACACAAGTGATCAGTACCAACCCTAGTTGTGCATGGTGCATGTTACGTTCTTTTAGATAAATATTCTGCATAGTTATGGGACTTCGTTTTTTGTTACTATACTGTATACATACAGTCCACATAATTATGCAATCTTGTGTGCATCAAATTGCAATGTACTGTGTCAGTGCATGCTGGGGGTACATTCATCACCTTTAGTGATAGCTCTAGTTTTTTGACAAGTTTGCTATATGGCAGCATACAGTATACAAATATACATGTTCTAGTATTTCAAATATCTCCATAGTTTAAATGAAATCAGCATTTTAGAGGACTTGGTACAATCAAAGAGGCTGGTGTCACACTCTCTTACAGAATAAAATGGACTGTAAGTTTCATTTTTTTTTTTTTCAGTTTATTGTGGCATTGAATTTTATAAGAAAATAGTTTAAACAAAGTTATTTGTTATTATGCAAATGTTTGCAATGTGCAGATAATATTATTATAAACAAGTTGGTGCAATTCTGTTCGAGAGGTAAGGACAAAAATTCTAACATGTGTTCTATGAATAGAGATGTCAGAGGAAATTCAGTATGATTGTTCATAAAATAAGACAAAGTTACTTAACAGGGATTTTTTTCTGATACTGCTTTATGCTTTTGTAATATGTTAGTAATTGATTTTCAACGCTCAAATATATTTTCAGTTATGTCTACAACTTTTCAGTATTATTAAATGATCTATAACATTCCCTAGTGATAAATAAAACCTCTCATTCCATTGTTCTAAATGAAATTCCATTACATTCCAGAACATTGAGTATTGTTTTTAATTACATTCCATAAAAATATCCTGAAATTCTTGGTATTCCTCGCGGGTGGGGGTGGGGGATTAATTATAGTAAATTGCTTAGTTGCATCAATTCAGTTCCCATTATTTAACTTCATCTTCAGAAGTTGAAACCCACAAATTCATATCATCAAGAAAAAGCAGATATGGTCAAATTTATCTGAGATGAAGTGATCTTGTACACATAAAAACTCTGATATTTTTCTGTGTACAGTCGACCACTCAAGGGACTGCTAAGAAGTGGTCTCTTAATGGAACTGTCTCTTAATGAATTTCATTCAGATGAAAAGAAAAGTAGTTTTACTGTTAATGTAACTGTATTTATTATGAACATACATGTATGGTTTAAAAATCTGTTTAAACATCGTGAACACTTTTCCAAGTCCACAAACCGTGAAAATTATAGCTAGATTGTTTGTCAGTTCGACTGATACAAAGGTACTTGCTAATTACACAGATGAAGAAATGCCCGTTAGAATTTTGGTTCCCCGGTCGCTTAATAGATACTCTTGTCCAATATTTTACCTGTCGGGACTACATTAATGTGGTCGCTAGTCGTTTAATAAAAAAGTTGTTTAATGGAATGAATTTATGTACTGAAAACTCTCGGGAGGGATTTTAACTCGTGGTTTAATACAAAAATCGCTTAATAGAGGTAGTCACAAGTACAATGTCGACTGTATTTAATTATTTTGTCAGTAGTAAAAGCTGTAATTGTCTTACACATGAATCCCGCCATGAAAAAACCAACATAGTGCCTTTGCGACTAGCATGGATCCAGACCAGCCTGCGCATCTGCGCAGCCTGGTCAGGATCCATGCTGTTCACTTTCAAAGCCTACTGCAATTAGAGAAACAGTTAGCATACAGCATTGATCCTGACCAGACTGTGCAGATGTGCAGGCTGGTCTGGATCCATGCTGGTCGCAAAGGCACTATGTTGGTTTTCTCATGGCATGGCTCATATCTACCTTGATAAGACAGGACTTTCCTGCAGGGAAATTTTATCTCTGCTGTTTTGTTGGAAAACTACTTGTTAATGGGTATATATACTGTATAATACACAATAATTTTTCTTGCCTTCCATGTTGATTATGTCATTGCAACTTTTCCAAAGGAACAAAGTGTGTGCCATCACATTGAATTTAACCACCTTGCAGAAAACAAAGCTACCTTATATTCCCTGATTTAAGCTCAAGGGTGTTTCATTTTGCAAAATAGGGGTGTTTGTTACGGAGAAAAAACAATTTAGACTTTAAATGTTGTTCTCCATTTTTATACAATGGTTGCTAAGGATACATAATGTATATTCATAACAGGGACATTAAATAAAGGGAGGTTGTTAATAAGGGAACATATGGTAATGCTGTTTAATCTCTAGATTTTTCAGGAGTATTGAAGTAATCAACTATTTTCTTGTTTTAAACATAATTACAAAGTACACATGGTTGTATTTCTCTATTTGAATGGATTCTGTTTTAGAATCTGCCAAAATTTGCACAGCTTTGAATTCAGACAGATGGCCATTTTTCAATACTTGTAGATGCTTATGAAATATGGTACCAATGCCAAAAAGTAATTTTCTGTATGTGTTTTTGTACTAGATTATATTTTATGCTGATAGCTTTACACATATTTATATGGTTCTGTGATAAATACATGTACAACATTTATTTATTTGGATCTTTAATTTCAATCTTAAATTTTAGTGTTTTCATACAATTCCTTCCCATATGTTTAGCAACAGTATATAGCTGTGGTGTTTTGATAATATTTGGGCAATAGGTTTATGTTGTTGTTTATGTTGTGTTAACTGTTTATATGTCTGTTGTTTTCATATTGTGAGGTTTAATACTGTATGTCGGGTTTTATTTGTAGCATGTATTTTCCTGGACTGGCTTCATTGTTATTGCCCTAGATAGAAAGTATTTTATTCATTTTATTTTTTGCTAATGCTAAAATGAATTTATGAAAAGAAATGTGATAGCTTGCTTTCATTTTCAGATAGTGTCTGTAAGTTAAACCTGCTAAAAATGTCTAAATTGGACTGGTCCATCATTCACTTTTGGCAAAACCATTTATTATATGAAGGGGTGTTCACTGAAAATTCACTGACTTAATAGCCAACAGTGTAGACCATGATCAGCCTGCACGGATGTACAGGCTGATCTTGGTCTGCTGTGGTCGCAAAGGCAAAACCACTTGCCGCCAGCAGGCTAAAGGTTAATGAAAACCAGTTATTAGTTTAGCTTTAAAGGTGGATAATCAGATTTTGGCCATGTAATGGATTTGTTCGAAACTTTAGCATCTGATCATTTACACTCATTTATGTTCACTTAACACTTAATACAAATTAGATTTTCACTGGAGGCTTTTTTAAAATTTCATTTTCCTATCCTGGTTGCCCAACCAAGATAGAGTTATTTTATCATAAGTATAAATATGATAAACATACTTTGCCTAAGGAAATGTATAAATATTAGACATATTGTAATATATTTGTAAAATATTTGCATTAAAAATTATGTATTTAGATGGAATTCATTAGAAACGCAAGTTTGAAAAATTATTATTACCTCCCTTTGCCTATCTTGGTTGCGCAACCAAGATAGATTGGAAATAAATGAATTCAGAAGCTACACACAGCTTTTAAACTTGCATTTTGGTTCAGATTGTTCAATAGTTGATATGTCTATCAAATGCAAATGTAAAACTAGACATTGTATCGAAATAGAAAGAAATACCCAGCTTTTTATATATTTTCATATTAAAGGGGAGTAATTACAAAATTTTATAAAAATAATAAAATATACATTTCAAATAGGAATCTGACTCTATGTAATCGGTCTTTTTGTTCCTTAAATAATTCTCTACCAGAATATACAAAAAGTAAAAAAAGTCATTAAATGTTGTTTAAATGTGATTGACCACCTTTGAGGTAAAGCCATTGACTTCACAGATATTGTAAAAGTAGTTAATTTTGCAACATGGAAATGTTTGGAAATTTTACAAATCCACACTTGTCATAAAATTAAGATCACACATAAGTAACTTCTTACACATACATAACAGATACAAACATTCTATCAGTAATAATGGGCAAAATGCTTTCTGATTTATTACAACATTTACATCATGTCTTTTGTGAATTTTTTGGAACACAAACTTTCTCTTTTATTCTGAATACTGAAGAGAAGTTACAATATTGACCAAAAAATGTAGAACATATTTTTAAATATTTTAGCTTGTATATATAGAAATATGTATAGGTGCCAAAGCGATAATTGCTTGATGCCAGATACGGTAACTGTTCATTCCAAATTTTTAACTAAATGTGATTCTTAGTTAGTTCTTCCATTACAATGTTCAGCTGGGCTGATTATCCGTGACCAATGGGAACATTCCATTTCTGTGTGGTTCAAGTACATTTAGATGTAAATAAAAATGTTGAATGTTAACATGAACTGCAGTACAGTCGTACTTTGTTTGCTCAACCTCAATAGGACCATCAAAATTTGAGTTATTTACAATTGGAGCCATGGAATAATTAACATTATATAGGGATTTTGCCAGGACCTGATGATGAGTTTAAATGAAGGTAGGTTTTCAAATTTCCAAGTTCTAGTGAACAAAGTTCAACTGTACTTCCAGTTTAAAAGATGTTGTTATTGCAAAGAGCAGCTTGATGTTAAAGAAGCTTGTGTTATATAATTGTAATGTAAGTACTGAAAGGAAGGGTAAATATATTTTTTATAGACTGTATAATCTTATGGCTGTTAATAATCTATTGAAAGTAATCCATAGTTTAGAAGGTAACTATATTTGAAAGTTGTATCTGCAGTTATTGGACAGCATTTTGATATTTTTAGAATTATTTCAGAGTCACAGTGACTATACAGTTAAGCTTTAGCTAAAACTCGCTGTGAATAGGTACAATCTTGGTCTTTAGGCAATTTGTTTCATTTCTGAATTTAACGTTTGTAGTATATTTTTACTTTTGAAAAAGAACGCCTGCAAATAAAGTACACTTTTTTTGTCTCTGTCAAGTATTGATTTTTATACACATTTGTTTGCACTTTCAGTATATGTGTTATTCTGAATAATTATGAAATGTATACACCTCACTGATATTATGGGTTCCGGCTTCACTAGGGTTGGATTGTTTAATTGTACACTTGCACCATTCAGTTTGCTTTTAGAAGATCCAAACCAGGTACCTCTGTGTGCATGTAGATAAATTGATGCAGGAACCTGAAATAAGTGTATAGGGGCTTGAAATAAATGTGTGTAGGGATGTGAAATTAATGCTACAGGGGCTTGAAATAAATGTGTGTAGGGGCTGGAAATAAATGTGTATTTGGGGCTTGAAATAAGGGGATTTAAATACATGTGTGTAGGGGCTTGAAATAAATGTGTGTAGGGATGTGAAATAATAGCATGCAGAGATGCAAAATAAATACATGCAGGGGCATGAAATTAATGCATGTAGGAGCTTGAAATAAATGGATGCTGGTCAGTACTTAGCCTTGAATTTCTCCATATGACCTGAAAGTTGTTCATGTAACATTAAAGTCCCAAATTAAATGATGTGTACTATAAACCTTTTTATAGTTAATTGATGGTAAATTTATATATCTTCTTTCTGAAACAACATTCTGATCTCTCATGTTCTTTTATCATAGTGATACCAAGTATAAGGTTTTTTCAAAGCACTTAATTGTTCAAATCATATAAGTTTTTTTGTGGTTGATGTTTATGTCATAATAAACTTATCTTACCGGACAGGATATGTAAGTGGGACAGGTAATCATTTAAGAATGTGCATAATTCAAATCTTGCCATAAAATGTCTTCAGGTTGTGAATTTTGTCTTGTAAACTTTTTATTAGCAAAAATATGTATTGCATATTTACATGCAAACATTTTTATATTCTCAAGAAATGAGCACAACATATCAGAGTGGTAGTGAAAAACCAATGAAATTTATCTGTGTTGATTATAAATTTGCATAATTCAAGTTTTATCAAGAGTTGATGCCTGTCTACTGCCAATTGTTGATTTGCTTGTTTTGGGTTTAACACTGTTTTTCAAAAGTATTTCAGTTACGTAACAGCTGGCAAATAACTAATGTTTCTGGATTCTGTACTAGTATAAAACTCTTCTTCACAAGTAACTGCCAACTTCCCCGCATGAATCAGAAGTTGAGGACGTATGATTTCAGATGCAGTGTCTTTTTATCTCCTTTCTCTCTCTCTCCGCCTCTCCTGAGGATCTAACTCACAACACCGCGATCCAGTGATCTGCACTTTCCCTATTGAGCTAAGTGGGCGGGCTGCCAATTGGTATATAAGTAAACAGCTTGCCAGGATTATGTAACTGCAGATTGGGTTATATTCATGATGGTTTTATTATTACCAGTATTCCTGAATAATGCCTGGCACCCACAAATTCAGAATGTTCATGAGTATTCACCTGTATCATGTCCTAAAACACAAACACTTCTGTGTCACTAATTTGTAACACTTTAACCTTTAGCCTGCTGGCGACAATTGTATCTGCCTTTGCGACCAGTGCAGACCAACATCAGCCTGCACATCCGTGCAGTCTGATCATGGTCTGCACTGTTCGCTATTCAGCCAGTAAATTTTCAGTGAACACCCCTTCGAATGATAAATGGTATTGCCCAAATTTAATGATGGACCAGTCCATTTTAGAAATATAGCAGGCTAAGGGTTAAATAAGACTGCTTACCATTAACCACTAAATAATGTCTATGCAAATATCATCTAGTCTAGGTTTTTCATCTGATGATAAGCATCAGGTTGATTCAAATAGACATGATACAAGCACTTTTAGCCCAAAAACAGACTGTTTGACTGCTTCAGAGTTCCAGTCCATGGTCTGATGGTATAAAACTGAGTTTGATAACCAGTCTAAAATATCCAGCATCTGCCGGATTGCACATTGGTTAACATGTTCTCTGACTATATTTAGAATCTGTGTCCACAAACCATATTTAGCACTTTATTTGTCCGAATTTGCGTGGTACTGTTTTTTATTAGCTTATGAGGCACAGGTTCAAGACAATGATGCCCGCTGCATGAACAGGTAATCAGCATCAACTTGGTTCTGTCTTCTGCAATGATTTGTCTACAGCACCGATTATCCACTAGCTGATTTTATGCTTGTAATTTGTCAATTATTTAATGGTCTACAATAGAATTCTAATAAATTATCAGCACACAGATAGACTTAAACTTGAGTAATATTTTGTTATGGAACTTCAAGTGTTAAGGTCTGTTATATAGAAATTTATGAGGATGTATGAATTTTAACTTATGATTTCAAATGTTATTTGTGTTTTTGCTTTAATCATATTTGTTTCTTATAACATATTAATATATATGAGCATTTTACCTGAAATGCTTATTGTTTGGAAACAGTGAAGTGCTGTTTTGAAACAGTGAAATGCTTACCAAATAGTTAAAATGTTTACCAAATGAAAATATAGCTATGTCCATATTGAAAGAATTATTTTTATTTCCACTATGCATCTTGTTTGTTTATATGCACAATTTGTTAGCAATAAATTTAAGTGTAAGCTTTAGTTGGCAGTGGACATAAAAACTTGCAATAGTTGTTGGGGCCTATATCTGTTGTTAAATAGTTGTATTTAGTTTGCATCATGTAATTTATTCATGTTACAATGTAATAAAATATAGAAACAGATATTCATATTTTTGTTGTTTTCTTTTAAAAAGCAAAAGTAATATTTAGGTTCTCTACTTGAGGAATAGGTAGAGCTACAGTATTTACACTTATCGGTGCAAATGTACCAACTGGAACAGTTTTTGTAAGCTAATATGGCAGTAAATGGATTAAGATTTGTTCACTGTGATGATCTGATATGCAATACATAAGGTTCATAACTCTATTTTGCTTTTTCACAAAGTTGTGTCCCTTTTTAGCTTGACTTTTCGAAGAAAATGTAGAGCTATTGCACTCATCCCAGTGTCGGCGTCACCATCGCCGTTAGTTAAAAGTTTTTGATAAAGTCAAATATCTGTTACAATCAAAGCTTTTGACTTGAAACTTAAAATAGTTATTTACTGTCGCAGTCTACACCAGGAGAAACAATCCCCATAACTCTGATTTGAATTTTGACAGATTTATGCCCCTCTTTAACTTAGAATTTTTTGGTGAAAGTTTTTGAAAAAGTCAAATATCTCTGTTACTATCAAAGCTTTTGACTTGAAACTTGAAATAGTTATTTACTATCACAGTCTTCACCAGGAGAAACAATCCCCGTAACTCTGACAACAGAAGAACTTTTAAATATCTTCTTCACACCATGAACCACTTAATGGATCATTACAAAATTTGCTTTAGTTATGCCCCTTTTCAATGAGGTTAGGGTATATTGCTGCTCATATGTTGTTCT
Source organism: Mercenaria mercenaria (assembly GCF_021730395.1). Taxonomy (NCBI): domain Eukaryota; kingdom Metazoa; phylum Mollusca; class Bivalvia; order Venerida; family Veneridae; genus Mercenaria; species Mercenaria mercenaria. Next base: position 66,765,557 of record NC_069373.1, read on the forward strand.
GTCCTTATTTTGGTAAAGCTAACAGCTACAGCAAAATAGCTTGAATACCTCTTGACCTAGAACATTCAAACTTGGTAGCATGACTGGACTTTATGAAGTAGATGACCTTTAATGTTTTGGGGGTCAATAGGTCAAAAGTCAAGGTCACAGGGGCCTGAACCTTTAAACGATATATGCTCAAGAAATTAAGAACCACTTGACCTAGAACTTTCAGGGATTAAAGGTCAAATGTCAAGGCCATAGTGATCGCCGAACTGTAAATGGGACAACCCACCAAAGTGGTGTCATATGTGTTTTACAAACAACCCTTTGTGCTTTGGGTGAGGTACTTTGGTCGCTCTCCATCCGTCATCCGTCCACACTTTTCTCCTCTGAAAGTCCTAATCAAAATTGCACCAGACTTGGTCAGTAGCATCCTGTCATAGTCCTCTATGAAGTTTACTCAATGTTTCAACTTGAGCTAAAACTCTTTACAGAAATACATTCAAACAACTTCTCTTGAACTGCTGGATGGATGTTCATCAGACTGGATCTTGGGCATCATTATAAGGTCATCTCCCAAATTTGTTGAAATATGTGTGCTTGGCCCCTTTCAGGGGCTGCTACAGCTATAAATATAAATTCCTCTAAAGGACTTCTTATGAACTCCTTAATGGATCGTCATCAGATTCGATCTTTAGCATCATTATAAGGTCCTCTCCCAACTTTGTTTAAATGGATGCGTTTCGCGCCTTTCAGGAGCTGTAGGGCTACAAAAAGAAATTCCCCGAAAGGACGATGGAACTTCGTCAGATTTTCATTTTTAGCATCGTTATAATGTCATCTCACAAACTTGTTCAAATGGGAACACTAGAGCTAAAAATAAAATTGCTTCAGCTTCCTTTAGATTCTAGCAAGTTTATGAATCTTCACCAAACTTGGCCAATAGCATAATTGCAAGATCCGCTGCCAAACTTGTTCAGGGTTGCACTCAACCACCGTTTAGGGACCAGTAAAGCAAAATATAGCAATGCCTTTAAACATTTTTCTCATGAACCGCTGGATGCATCTTCATCAATTTTGGTCTGTAGATTCATTATAAGGTCCAAATTTTGTGTAAATGGAGGCATTTTTAGGTAAGGTAAAAATAGAACTATTATAAAGAGACCTTCCAAAATACTCTCAGCCTGCTCCAAATATCTGTATGTTTTTCCCACCTTAGAACCATATATAAAAACTACCAAAAACCGTTTTAAATGTGCAACATACGGAGTTCCGTTAGGGCCATTTCCCTTTCGTCCAGCTGGTGATCATAATACGATGCGCAGGCGCAAAAGATGCGATGTAGATTTTAAAGAAATCTGATAAAGTTTAAATGTCTAATTTGCTGTACTTAATTTCAGCAAGACTAAACAGTCTTTGAACAAGTCTAAACACTCTGTGGGAAATCATTTGCCTCAACACCTTGTCCATGTGACATGGACCATAAGTCTGTCGGTTTCGTGACAACATAATTACAATTATTACCAATCATTCTTGAAGTTCGTTTAAGATCAACAGCTCTCAAGTTATGTCTGTTACCTCAATTAGAGTCATCTAATTTATTTTATGATACAATAACAATGGTTTTAAAGTTGCCTATAAATATTGATATTTCGAAAGGAACACTTCAAAACTGGTCATTTGTTTAAATAATAAGGCAAAGTTTTTTATGTATTAGTTTCTCTTTTGTTAGCGAAAATCTCATCCAATTTCCATTTTTGTGTTTGCTTAAAATTTCATATTCTTTGAAGAATTTGAGAGCCAACAGAGAATATAAACGGTCAGATATTCGTTTGTTTCCGTATGGTTACGTTTAATCCGTAGGTGGTTTCGGTATTTTCCGGTTATTATGAAAACCAGTGTTCGTATGAGCTACTAATATGGGGTTGACGGATTAGCTCAGTGGTTTGCACGATGGCTTTCCAGTCCAGAGATCCGGGGTTCGATCAGGAATTTTCAGAAACGCTTTTCAGTGTTCCCTACCCAACAAAAGGTGTACTGGTCAGAAACAAATCCTTGCGTGTATCGGTGCTATACACCGGGCACGTTAAAGAACCAAGGGGTCTATTCAAAAAGAGCTATGGTCTGGTACCCGGATTCCTTTATATCTGAATATCTGTCTCTTCAACTAATCTGCACCTGTCAGACACTTGTACATACACACGTAGTGTGTATTTGTAAATAATAGCACTTAGTTACTTAAGCACAGTTTGTATAGAAAGGATGAACTACCTCTTCCGAGGGTGCCGCAAATTACCTGAACAATACAATACAATATAATTGGCCGAAGAATGTTGGAATAAAAGATAACCACACGAAATCGACCGGAAATTGCCGATTGACATTACAGGTCTATGTTTACGATGCAGAAACTCTGCCGGTGGTAATCATGGCTAGGTGATTCGGCATCACAAACGGTAGGATTTTTAAAGGTGTTTGCTAGTTTGGTACCACAATTATTTTTGGGATAGACGGAAAAACTATAATTATTTTGACGAACATATTGCATCAAACTTTTCAACAACTGCCAGTCTTCTGTTTTCTCACGTTAGAAGAGGGACCAGCAAACGTGTTTCTCATGTCAAAAAATACTTGACAGAAGGTAAGTGTCCAACTGCACAGTATAAAAAGAATGGCAAAACGAACATTGTTGTCATCTGCTAATCCAGATTACACTGACGGAAGAACTAAAAATGTTCGGAACAGTCATATTAGCGTTGTTGTCCTGTGGACTTGTGTCCGGTAAGTCTTTTTAAAAATATTATTACGGCTTTCTTTTCTTCTTTCTATGTTTATCAATTATTTGTCTTTTGTTTCTTCATTCTTTCGCTCTTCAACACAAATTTATTTTTTCTCATTACATTTTTTTACTGATCCGCTGAATTTGTTTATTTCACTTTTAGATTTAGTCTATGTTCTCACTTTTGTTAAATTCATATTTGATACATAATTTTGTTGAAACGGTGAAAGAAGTCGACATTCAATTTTAATTATCTAGATTTTGAAAGTAAACTATTTTATAAATGCCGCGGAAACAGATTCTCCGTGACAACATTTTACATATTTACGGTTTCTGTCAGATGAGAAGCAACGATCTAATTCCAGTAGCTTCAATACTTCTTTGGTTTTTATATAATATTCCTAAATCAAAATTAAAATAAAATGAACACGACCAAAAGTGCACATATAGGACTCTATTTTTTGAAACAAAATTGAGCCGTGCCACGAGAAAATCAGCATAGTGGGTTTGCGACCAGCATGGATCCAGACCAGCCTGCGCATCCGCGCAGTCTGGTCAGGATCTATGCTGTTCGCTAATGGTTTCTCTAATTGCAGTAGGCTTTAAAAGCGAACAGCATGGATCCTGACCAGACTGCGCGGATGCGCAGGCTGGTCTGGATCCATGCTGGTCGCACACCCACTATGTTGGTTTTCTCATGGCACGGCCCAATTTAAGTTCAAAGTAGTAAAAATGTTTAATTTATTAAATGATGTTTTTTCCGTGACGGGTCACATTTCTTCGACCATTGGTAAATACAAAAGCAATATTCAGTTTTCAGCTTTGGGTAGCTACGGCAACTGCATTTTAATACATTATCTAATTAAACAAAAATGATTTAATTAGACAATCGTAAGATATATTGCTTACTTGCGTGCATATTCTTTTATCTCTGTTTTTCGAAATGATTCAAAGGTTTAGTCAATATTTCCAAGTCTTCATATATTCTGTTATTGGTGTGTTCAAGATACCAAAAGGTCCACTGTATATAGCTGAATCTGTGTTAGAAATCTACATTTTACAGTCTTACATGTGTGTTTTTTTTCTCTAATTATCCAATTTCAAAGCTGAGGTGTATTTCTGTTGCGTTGACTACAAACGCAAGTTACATGTATATAATTCGATTTAATAGATGTTGAAACATTTCAATAATCCGAATCAAAAGGCCAAGTTTGAAAACAGCTTAAATTTAAAACATAATTATTTTCATTCTTGCAACCAAGATAGAAAACAAGGGATGTAATAAAACTTTTACAAACTTGCATTTCCAATGAATTATTGCTAAACGTGTCAATAAGATCTTTGAGGAATTTAAAAACATTATTCTCATGGCATATTTCATACATTCCTTGTGCAAGGTATTCTGGTATCAAGTTTTGCAAGAAAAATTCTGTCTTAGTTGAGGAACCAGGTTAAAAAAACTCTTACGTTTAAAGATACCTCAACTGAAAAACATAAGCAAGTGTAGATGATCAGTCGTAAAATTTAAAACTAACCCAAATGCCTTACCTAAATACAATACACTAACGCCTTGTCAGACAGTAATAAAAATTTATTCAAGAAAACGTTTCCTTATATATTAAGCGGTAATCTTTTTTTCTGGGCCTCACGTCTCGCGAATACTGCCTACGATGCTCGTATTCGGATTAGTTTCATTCGGATATACAGAGGTTTGGTCGACGGTGTTCGATAATTTTGAGAAACGCCTACTTTTGCCGATTATGATTTTAATAAAACATGTTTGATTTAATCGAAAATAATCGAGAAAGTTGACTTCAACAAGTATAACATTTAATTTTTTTGTGTGTAATTTTTACGCAGTGAGACTTTTTTATATGTTATGAACTATAACATGACTCGTCTCCGCGTGCCGGAGGTAGCCTGGGAATTCAGTCTGACAATTTCTAATCTTTTATTTACCTGCAAATTGATAATATCAGAAACTCGATGAATGCCAATTAACACTAATTAGCGCACATTAGTAGCATCTATAATGCATAAATATTAGGTATGATTTCTTCTGACAAAGCACACATATTATCAACGGCTTCCCAGGCTAGCCGGAGGTGGCACCGGTCACCCTCGAGTATCACAAAAGAAACCACCACATTGGATCAGATTTATGAGTATTAATAAATGAATAATCAAATATGTTTCATACAAATTACAAGCATGTTATAATTGTCAGATAGAATTTTCACTTGTTAATATTGTGGCTGTCGCAGTTTTTGTTATAGACATATATTATGCTAATTTCTTGTCGACTCCTATGTTTGGTAGTTTTTTCTTTAATAAATGTCAAGGGTTTGAATATTGATAAACATGGAAAAAAAGCTTAATTGAACCCATTTTTTTCTGGTTACCTTCTTTTATGGTCCTAGCTCAATAAGCTTACGTGCAGTAATGAAAATAGTGCTTTTGTAACTATCTAATCATGATTAACATCTATTTGGACAATTGTTTTATCTGTTTTTAACATAAAACTTTAAGCCTTAAGGAATCAGTTAACCAGCATCAACGTATACTCATTCCGTTTTGTAAATGTTTTTGAGAAATAGTTTGACATAATTATGTCAGGCTCCTTGGTCAGTCTGATCAGGGGAATTATGTCCGCTGTGTCAAAATTAATTTGAGGCGGAGGAAGGGAAGGAGGGATTCGGTTGTTTGTATCCTTATAAATCCTTATAATGATACTATAACATCTTTCAAATAAAAAGTCAATTAAAATATTATATGTATTTCCAGGGGATTTTATGTCGCGGATAATAAATGGACAAGCCACCGACACCACCGCACACCCCCATCAATTGTCACTTGAATATCAGGGCAACCATGTTTGTGGAGCATCCATAATTGGAACCAAGTGGGCAGTGACCGCTGCTCACTGCGTAGAATTTGCGTAAGTCATTTAGATGTTCCGTATGCATGCTTCTCTTGCCTTGTCGTCTGTTTAGCTCCCTTGGTATAGCACATTACTGTAGATCTAATCCGAGGACAAGACAAAATTTCATTTTGATAGTAGAAAAGTAGAAAAGTGTCGATTAGATAGTGTATAATCTATATTTGCTACAGTGGAACAGAACTTATATAACTTGTACAGAATCCAACAACACAATCTGGAAAGGTTACTGATTTACATGTGGCATTTAACCTTGACAAGCAAACAATATCCTATTATAGCAGGACAAACGTTGCTTCACTGTATAACACTTCTTTTCTTCTTGTGTTTCTGATTACATCTATGATGGCTATATGGTGCCTATAGTTTCAATTTTATATCAATGTTATTTGTAAAACTAATTAAACTAAAACATAAGTGAAAAACTAGAACAAACATATAAAACCAATGAAAATAAATTAAACAGTAAGACAATTTGATTTTTGTTATCAAAAGGAGAGAGTCGTTTATCAGTTAGGTGTGTATCCGTAACAAAGTTTTTAGGGAATGGTTTTCCCGCTTTCAAAGTTATAACTAACTTTCTGAAATCACATAGTGTTTAATTTATACCTTACAACATTTAAATTTCTGTACTGCATAAAATAGTTTCATTTGTGATGTTTTAGTCCAGCCCGGGGTTACAACACTGACGTTGACCGTTTAGATTATAATTTGATGGCACAATAATTATTCATAAGTGTACTTATAGCAAAGAGCAATTTTCATACATTTTCTGAGGAATGGATAACAGTCATTTGAAAACAAATTCTTCTAACTTACTCTCAGTTATGACGACAAGCATTTATTATTATATGGGCCTAAAAACTGATTTTCCACCCGTTTTGTTTCTTGCCATGATTTGCTAGAGGCATACATGGATTACTGAAGCGTTATAACTAAAAAAGGATTAGATATCAACTCAATTCATTTATTCGGCAGTTGGCATATACTGGTTTATAGATGCAATGTTATTGGTCATTTAACCTTTAGCCTGCTGCCGGCAAGTGATTTGCAGACCAAGATCAGCCTGCACATCCATGCAGGCTTAGATCATGGTCTTCAGTCAATTAGTTTTCAGTGAACAACCACGGGCTTCGAATAATAAGTGTTACTGCCCAAACTGAATGATGGACTAGTCCATTTCAGAAATTTAGCCGGATTGAGCTTAAATATGACACAAAAACCAAGACAATATTAACTTATCAAACATTTCACAAGTGTAATACATTACACATATATACATGAAATAGTTACATAAGATACTAAGTACACACAAACAGAAACATTTCCAATTTACTTACCGAATTACGTTTATAAAACATCAATCATATTAATTTTTGAATACTGCGAGTGATCTAGCATACATCAAAAATAGGCAGAATTCATACTTGATTTTCAGTGGACTTTGATAAAGTATCAACAGAATTAATGTGCTACAAATTCGCAGTCTTGAGTATATTAAGTAAAATTTCAAGATCAATTTACAAATACACGTTTTTAACAAATGTTTAGATTACTTATCCTTTCCCCACAGCCACTGCAACAGTCGATGTAATAAAATTCTTTCCATCTTACAGTCTTATGAAAGAAACTAATTTCTTTTCAGCAACTACAACGAAACACTGTTTGGGGTAGCGGTTAACAACGGAAAAAGAAGTGATCCAGACAGGGCTGTATATCCTATAAAGAAAATCACCCCTGTAAGTGTTGCTTTTAGCACGAAGTTCTCGTGGTAATTTATTTAGGTAATTTGATGGCAGCTCAATGAAAATAAGTCAGTATTGCATATTACAAATCATTTCTTCCCCGACTCCGGGACTGTTAGGAAAGCATTTCTTCTCCATCTCCAGACTTTAAACCATACATTTTCAGTACATTTTCGCGGATTCCTCGAAAAATGAATCAAAGCGAACAGAGGAGCTATCGTTCTTCAAAAGTTAGTTAGATAAGAATGGGAACTAAATGTGAATAAAAACATATAGTATCATTTTTCAAAAATAAATGTTCACATGTTGTTTACAGTGGTTTGTCACGATAAAATGAGCCTTCAATAGCTAGAGCATTTAGCTTCATGTTGTTGAGCTACACGAAATATGAATTCCCCTTAAAACAAAAATGTGAAAACAAAATTCAAAATATACTCTAAACAACTTAAGTTATTGTGACACTGAAAACACATATAATGATGCATGTATGTTTGTCTGTCTGTCTATTCTAGCATGGAAGCTATACTGGCACTGCTGGATTTCTTGAAGCCGCGTATGCAAACGACATAGCGTTGCTAGAACTCTTTGAAGAAATTACATCCTGGGCCGACAAAGCTATCGAGTTGTCCACAGACATTTTGGACAATAAAAATTGTACCATCACCGGCTGGGGCCTAGACTCAACAGGTAAAATTATTTATAAAAGTGTGTTTTGTTTGAAAGGTAAACAAGTGTATCAAAATCATAGTTTTTCAATCAAGTAAAATACTGATCATGTTGACATAATTTGAGTACAATTTTAGATCTTCTTATGTTATTATGTTTTGTTGTTTTTTTTGTTTGTTTTTTTGTTGTTTTTTTTTAATTATTTGGCACAAGTGTACATGACATGTTACCCTAAATTCAGTAAAACTTTCTAAAGAAAACAGATTTTACAAAATTCAGCAATGTGTTGTTTCTATGTAATAAAATTTCCAACCTCTGTGCTATAAAGAAAAGGGCTAGCTTTTTGTTGTTGTTAAGCAGATGCGTTTGAAGAGAACGACAGCGCGCCAATACGGCAAAAACCGTAACTTATTTGTGGATTTGGTGTGTTGTCGTGTTATCGCTCTTCAAACGAAACGAAATGCGGACAGAAATCAGCCGCCACATAAATGTATTTTCGGCGTTTTTTGTTATTGCCCATGCAATGCTTTACGTTCTTTTAATGCTCAGCCAAGCGCATACTATATATTTTGTTGCTGTTGTTGTTCATAAATAAATCTCGCCACCATGCTAGAATGAAACGACAGAATTTCAGCAAACATTCATTTATGTACATTGTACTCTGCTATAAACGTCTGGATATAAACACTAAATATTTAGTTTTATTTAAAAGAGGTATCAAAACATTTACTTGAATTACAATTTAAAATATTTCAACAAATAATAAACGCGTGTGGCTAAAGAAAATTAACAGTTTATTGGTATTTTTCTATATACACTACTGTGCATACACTATATATACACCTTGTTGTTTGAAAGTTATTATCGAGGACTACTATGTAACTATACATTAACTGTATATTAAAGAAAGGCCTTTGGACCATAAATATTCATCCTATATAATGTTAAAAGAATTGATCTATATTGTACCAGTATTTTTCTTAGAAATAAATCGCTGTATTTCGAGTATGAGATATCTGGTGGTGCTTAAGATGTTCATAAGGCTTTAACCAAAAGAATACAGCATTGACTTTTAAGAATGCGGAAGAAGGAGAAAGCGAAACTAAATGTTAGATGTGTAGTAATATCTTGTATTCCATAATATCAACAGATACATCCCCGGATGTTCTTCAAGAAACCACGGGTACAATTCTGACCGAATCGGGATGTGTGAGCAAGTGGAACACAATATTACAACCAGCGTACTCGCACCAGTACCATGTCTGTATTGACGATCCTAATACTGGCTCCTGCAATGTGAGTAAAAAAAACTTGTTTTTGTGCAAGAGTTTTTTTTTAATTATATAAGGTAAATACTTTTTATAAAGTGTATATGAACAACATTTTAGGTCATTTATTCGAGGAATAAGTCAGAAATTATAAAAAAAAAATGTTTTCCTCATAAATGAAGGTACACTCGTTTTGTGAATAAAGAAGAAAATTTGGTGTGAATTTCTCAAAAAAGTATATTTACTGTTCAAACATTTCTTTTATCCAATGAGTATTGGGATTGTTTCAAATTGCTGACACTCTTAGTTTTGTATAACACACATGTACTTGAAAACTGATCAGTGTAATCATTCAGTGTTCAATTAATAGTCCGATTAATTCGTAACAGAAAATGCTACAATATTTCACAAAATGGGAAAAGCACAAAATTTAGCACAGGTACATAAGACCAAAACAATATGAGTCAAGATGGCCGACACGGCGGTCATTTAAAAAAAAATGGCAACCAAAACTCAATTTCACTAAATGAGATATTAATGATAGATAGGTCCCTTTTGTTACATTACGTGCACCTTAATATATGAACGTATATGGCTGACTGGTGTCAAAATAAAAGGACATACCGTAAGGGACCGACCATTTGATATCCTGGGATAGGGGAGGAGGGCTGGAATTTTGAATTTTGATTTCCTTGAAAAAAAATATTCTGGCTTCAACATAATGAAAAAAAAAAAAAAAGATCTGACTTCCAAAATAACTGCTTTTGAATTGCTTTTATATTTAAAATTCTATATTTATGCATGTGCATAACATTCTTCCATTGTTATGAAACTGCCAAAGAGTGGCAAGATTGATTGAAAGTATTAAAGCTGTAAGGTGTAGTTTCAGTGTACCTTTACTGTATACATAGGCGCAATAGCAGGGGGTAGAGGTGGGGAGCATCACCTTTTGACTGTATAAATGTTTCCTTCTTATAGATAAGTTTATCCTAAACGTTCACTAGAATACTGCATTCGACTTTTGAAACACTCATCATTGATACCACTTCCTACAAGGGTCTAGCACCTTGATAAAAATTCCTACTCATAATATATTTTTCTCAAGGATAATTGGACATAATACAACTTAAACCTAGAGTTACCGACCGCCATATTTTCTTCTTAGAATTCAGGATTTGATATGCATAAATTTCAAAACTTGAGTGGGGGACCAATACAGAAAGGTTGGAACGCTTCTTAATAATAATATGATCATTTTATTCACTGACAAAACATGAAATAACAATATATTTGTATTTTTAACTCCTTGTAATGAAAACAAATACAAATTTCTCTTCTGATTAAATAACATTTTTTTCTTCATTTTTGCTCGATTTAGGAAGAAAGCATGTTTTTTTTTATCTGTCGGGTCGTTTTTTTTTTATCCCAGATCCAAAATTCGTGTCTTTGAATATATCACTTGCCAGATACTCTATAACCTGAATAAGTGAGAGAGAAAAGTATGAACATTTGTGGTTGCTGATTGAATGTTTATGTCAGTTTAACGAGAACCAATACATTATACTTCTAAAAATCTACATTGATTCTTAAAGGGTGACAGTGGCGGTCCCATGGTGTGTGACGGCAAGCTCGCAGGGGTGACGTCATGGGGTGCAAGCGGATGCGACACAACAAAGCCAAGTGTTTATGTGCGAGTGCCGAACTATGTCACTTGGATTCAGGGCTACACGAATCCGACACCTACGTTTCTTTGACTTTCTTGAAATGTCTGTCAGACTGTCTCTCAAATAAAATTTGAGACATTTAAGTCCGTTTGATTTCTTTCTATATTATTTGAATTTTCTCATGTCATAAAGATGACACAATTAAAGGCAGTGAGCCCGTAATGACAATCTGCAAATCTCGGCACGCGAATGTGCTGTATGTACGTCCGAAAAATGCCGAATCGCTTAAACGATAATACGTAATTACACGGAAATTGCCGAGTGGCATCACGGGTCAATCACCTTAAGTCATATGCGGTTCCAACATTTGACGGGTTAAGTAATATGACGACTTTGCAGCACGGACAAGCTCATACGGTGACTTTCCAGCACGAATAAAGTCATATGGTAACCTCCAGCTTCTTACAGTTCAAGTAGAACACGGGTCTCCCTGCTCTAGAACCACTGTTACAACAAATGGAATCCTTATGTCCCAAAGCTATAAACATTATTGATATATAAAACAATGTAAGATATGTGGAAAAACTGCTGATTTTCAGAACTGTCCGTTACAGCGTGCTAAATATAAATTGAGAGACTGAGTTTTAATAAATAATCAACTTTAGTCATTTTTTTTTTATAGATTAAACAATATACAGAGATCTTAAAGGTTATGGTAGCCCTTATCGCCTGTCAGTATGACAAGGCTTGCTCGATTTTAGTATCATAAATGACGTAAATCGGAAGAAAAGGCTTCAGATTAATCAAAATAAATTGAAGAGATTGGAGCATATGGGTCTCAGATCAATAAAAGACACTTAAAAACGCAGAACTGGCCGCCGCCTTCTTAAACAGGGAAATAGATTGAACTGTGTCATTTCATTTATTTTTGCTCAGCTGAGCGTTGCTCAAGGTGGATTTTGTGATCCCCCTATAGCTATCGTGCATCGACATGCGTCATAAGCATTTTTTTCTGTTAACATTATAGCTTGTCACAATGTTTGTGTAATCTTAATGTGACTTTGTCAGAATGGTAACCATAATACAAGTTTGATACTGGGTCATATGGGGTAAAAAACTAGGTCACCATGACAAGTAATTGAAAACTATGCCGGTTCAAGGTCAACGTCGTACAATCAGATTAAAGGTAAAGTGAGGCTCACTGGAGTCACGACCACGCTCTGTATACCAGCGAACAGTATTCCTTCATCGTCATCTTCAGTAATCGCCTCACTCTAGAAGAGTATACTCATTCATACATTCCTCTTGAAGATTTTTCAAATGATTTAAACCAACAGTACATTTTTTTCTCACCTTGTCCACTTCATACCTTTTTCATGTCAAATAGCTTAAAAAAAAGCATATTTAGACGACATCCAGGAATGTCGATTCATGCTTAGTGCCGGACGGCTGAGATCAAAGGTCAAAAGGGTAGCATTTCAAGTGGTTATTTTTCTACCACATGGTCAGAGATTACCTATGCACCAATTTAAAAAAGTACATTTGTAAGGAACTTACTGGGAATAAAATCATCGTATACTCTGGGAAAAATGTAAGGTTTAGTCCGTTCTGATTGGCCAGTAATGTAAACAAACCAAAGAAGTGATGAACCTATTTAGTGCAATTAGAGTTTTGACAATACTGACATAGTTTGGGTATTGAAAGAAAGTTTAATTAATGGAACGGTTAATTTTCAGTTTATTTTGGTGGAACTAGGGAAGTTCTTAATAAAACGTGATTAGATATACAAAATGTACATGTTTCAATTAATGGGAGGCCGTAAACGCCATTATGTTATAATGGAAATCCGAAGCTATGGGAAAACAAGAGATCACCGAGTGATCTTGGCGCCCACCAATGTGCCATTTTTGAGTGTTCCAAATTTCAAGACTTATTGACTAGCTCAAGGTCAAATTTCATTTCCGTACACAACAATGTGCATATAGTCCATGCATGTGGTCCAAATTTACAAGCTGTAGCTTGAGAAATGTGAAAGTAGGTCACTAGATCAATTTCAAGGACAAAGTTCTTTGTGCACAAAAATATGCATGTGCATCAAGTTTGAAGGCTGTAGTTTGAGAAATCTGAAAGAAGGTCACTAGCTCAATCTTAAGGTCAAAGATTATTTCAATACACAAAACTATGCAAGTGGTCCAAATTTAAAGCCTGTAGCTTGAGAAATGTACAAGTAGGTCACTAGGTCAAAATCAAGGTCAAACTTCATTTCAGAACACAAATCTATGCATGTGGTCCAAATTTGAAGCCTGTACCTTCAAAAATGTAAAAGTAGGTCACTAGGTCAATGTCAAGGTCAAAATTTGTGTCAGTACACAATCCTATGCATGTGGTCTAAATTTGAAGCCTGTAGCTACAGAAATGTGAAAGTAGGTCACTAGGTCAATCTTAAGGTCAAAGTTCATTTCAGTACACAAAACTATGCATGTGGTCCAAATTTGAAGCCTGTAGCTTAAGAAGTGTGGAAGTAGGTCACTAGGTCAAAGTCAAAGTCAAATTTCATTTCGGAACACAGAACAATGCATGTGGTCCAAATTTGAAGCCTGTACCTTCAAAAATGTGAAAGTAGGTCACTAGGTCAAAGTTTGTTTCGGTACTCAAAACTATGCACGTGGTCCAAATTTGAAGGCTGTAGCTTGAGAAATGTGAAAGTAGGTCACTAGGTCAAAATCAAGGTCAAATTTCATTTCAGAACACGGAACTATGCATGTGGTCCAAATTTGAAGCTTGTACCTTCAAAGATGTGAAAGTAGGTCACTAGGTCAATGTCAAGGTTAAAGTTTTTTCAGTGCACAAAACTATGCATGTGGTTCAAATTTGAAGGCTGTAGCTACAGAAATGTGAAAGTAGGTCACTAGGTCAAAATCAAGGTCAACTCATGTCAAGGTTCATCTTGCCACTCACAACCATACATGTGGTCCAAATTTGAATGTTGTAGGTTATTGACAAGAAGATTTTCGAAGTTTTTCCCTATATAAGTCTATATGAACCATGTGACCCCCAGGGCGGGGCCGTATTTGACCCTACGGGGATAATTTGAATAAACTTGGTAGAGAACCACTAGATGATGCTACATTACAAATGCCAAAGCCCTAGGCTTTGTGGTTTGGACAAGAAGATTTTCAAAGTTTTTCCCTATATAAGTCTATGTAAACCATGTGACCCCTGGGGCGGGGCCATATTTGACCCTAGGGGGATAATTTGAATAATCTTAGTAGAAGACCACTAGATGATGTCACATACAAAATATCAAAGCCCTAGGCCCTGTGGTTTTGAACAAGAGGTTTTTCAAAGTTTTTCCCTATGTAAGTCTATATAAACCATGTGACCCCCGGGGCGGGGCCATATTAGACCCCAAGGAAATAATTTGAATCATCTTGGTAGAGGACCACTAGATGATGCTTCAAACCAAATATCAAAGCCCTAGGCTCTGTGGTTTTGGACAAGAAGGTTTTCAAAGTTTTTCCCTATATAAATCTATGTAAATTATAGAAATAAACAAAGGGCCATAACTCACTAAAAAATTGTTGAACCAGTCTGATTTTCAGGGGGACACAACTAGGGTACCAATACATCATTCTGACAAAGTTTGGTCAAAATCCCCCTGGTAGTTTCTGAGGAGATGCGATAACCAGAAATTGTTAACGGACGGAAGGACGGACGGAAGGACGACGGACCACGGACGCAGAGTGATTTGAATAGCCCACCATCTGATGATGGTGGGCTAACAAGTGGTGGTATCCAGTCATATACAATTTGCTGAACTTTGAATACCTACCAGTAGTGTTTGTTGGGTTTTAGAGTCACACCGACACAATTTAGGTCATATGGCCACTTTTACGGCTTTTGATACTGGAAGAATACCCCATGTGCCCCTCCGAGTCATCAAGCATTGGAAGGTAGAACCACCATCCTTCCACATACACATACATGAAGAATTCCATGTAGAACTACATCCCAAGCGAGGTTTTGAACTTACATCAGTGAATGACAAGTGTTTTGAAGTCAACGATATTAACCACTTGACAACAGCAGTCCCTCCTACTAGTAGAGGCTGCATCAAGTCAAATCCGACTCAATTAGTCGGTTGAACAAAAATACCTCTTGTTACAATTTTAAAATCCAAGGAAAGGATATTTCAACCAAATTTGGTAAATACCCAAAGTTGTTCAAAAGAAAACTATCATAGTTACTATGTTAGATGGAAAGTCATTATTAACCATAGCGATTCCGTCACTGGTCCCTTCGAGAGAGGACCATCATTTGTGAAAAATTTAATTCCACTAGAGGATGACAATGTCACAAAGTATTTTTGAAAGGGAATGTTCTGACCCAAGTGATATAAAAACATAGCGAATGCCATGTTGTCTGTATATATATGTACTAGTTCCAGTGAGATACCGGTCTCCAAAGGCTTACCATGTAATCTCCTCGACTGCATAATGACAGTGCTAGCAAAGAAACAGCTGATCAAATGGTGGCGTTGAAACTGATCTAAAATTCTTCTTTTTTTTAATCCTAGATTATGCAGGATACAATGAAGTGGCTATTACATATCTAGCAGATTACTGGAAAAAGGGTTAACCTTTTGATTGTTGATGGCATGGAGAATGAATGGCATTTTAAAGTCACTGTAATGTTATTACTGCATTTTCATGTTAGTAAACACAGTTACATGTACCACCTAACATACTGACTGAAAGAAAATGTAAAAAAGTTGTAAAAGTTCAACAGTTTAATTATGTCAAAAGGACGTCCCTATAAAGTACTAATAGGGTTTCTTACACAAGATAAGACTATACACTAATATCACAGCATATAAGCTCTATCATATCACAGATGATCCCAGAATGCTCACTGACAAATACATATCCCAGCATGCTCTTATCCCAGAATGCTCTTCGACAAATTCATATCCCAGAATACATTCAGACTGACAAATACATATCCCAGAATGCTCTTATAAAAAATGCATATCCCAGAATGCTATCAGACTAAAACAGAATAATTCTCTCAGTATGAAAAAATACATAACTCAGAATATCTCTGAGAAACTGATATCCCAGAATGCTCTCTGACAAATATATATCCAAGAATGCATTCAGACTGACAAATATACATATCCCAGAATGCTCTCTGACAAATACATATCCCAGAGTGAATTCTGACAAATTCATATCCAAGAATGTATTCAGACTGACAAATACAAATCTAAGAATGCTCTCTGTTAAATACATATACCAGAATGCTCTCTGTTAAATATCAGAATGCTTTCTGTAATATACATATATCAGAATGCTCTCTGTTAAATATCAGAATGCTCTCTGTAATATATATATATATATCAGAATGCTCTCAGTTAAATATCAGAATGCTCTCTGTTAAATATCAGAATGCTCTTTGTTAAATACATATATCAGAATGCTCTCTGTTAAATATCAGAATGCTCTCTGTTATATACATATATCAGAATGCTCTCCGACACTTAATTGCAGTCAGTATCATTGCATGCAACTTAAACAAATACACAAGAAAATATTAATATACTTATTGAAATGAAGGTGACGTATAACACTAAAAGAAATTCTATTTGCTAGAGTGAACCTGTATGTTTTTGGAAATATAGTGTTATGCACCACATTAAGAGCTTTAATGAAAAATTCTCCCTTTGCCGCTATTTTCCTTGATTTGATATAAATACTGATTCTAAACAAGAATAAGACTAGTGAAACATCAACAAATGTGAAATGCTTGTATCAAACAGTACATTGATGTTTGATTGAAGACCTTTAAAGTAAAGCAAATCTGAAACTCCAATATCCTTAAATCTCACTGAATGATTTCATGATAACAAAATGAGACCTAATTTATTGATGATAAAAACACTTTTTTCACACTTTACTTAATAAGCATCTATGCAATTAACAAAATGACCAGGGTGATATGTGATGAGAAAATGGTCAGCCATGATTCTGTTGATAATTATATCAATCTTTGGTTTGGTTATTATATATATGTATATATCTTTTTTATTCATACAGTTCAAAAATTGGATAATAAAAAATATCAAAAGAACAATATTCATGAAATCAAATACTGCAAACATATATATACCATAATATTTATTTTTTAATATCATGAATTTTAAACATAACATGGCAAGAAAACACAAGAGTTTAAATTAATTGTTGGGAGCATTTAGAATTAATTTTCTGGAAAGAAATTATTTTCTGAAAATAACATTATGGTCTTAAAAAAAAGAAATCTAAAAAATTCTGACAAAGTTTCTGAAAAACATTTTTACATTCTCACAATGCAATATGCAAATGAGTTTCCTTTGACCCTTATCATACTGGACATGACTGATTCTGCCTTTGCAACCAGTGTAGATCATGATCAGCTTGCACATTTGTGTAGTCTGATCAAGATTTACACAGTTTGCCATTCAGTCAGTATTGTTTTGGTATGCATCTCTTGTTATAGTTAATGGTACTGTCCAAACTGAAAGACGGAAAAGTTCATTATAGAAATTTAGCAGGGTAAGGGCTAAAAGTTGATTTTCCTGCATGTATCTCAATAAATAGAGTCTAACAGAAATGTGACATTTTTAGCGGATCTCATATACGACATTTTCATTTGGCATGCAGCTTGTGTAATTTGTTCAATTTGAAAAAAAATAAAGTATCCAATAAAATAGCACTTGTATAGATGATACCTACAATGGTTATTTTTAACAAATACTGCACACACTTTGTACATTATTTTCAAGCCTCTAAGTGTGATAGGTGACCTATCATCCTTGCATTAAAAATGCAAAGTCTTGCATTACAGTTTATAAATATGTAAAATCGTAGCTGTTTAAAACATGAAATAAATTTCTAGTTTCAAAATATATATTTTACCATATAGGTTCAGTTATATTTCCTTAACGCTAATAGACTAATAAATGTATGTTCTGTTCTGTTCTGTTCTGTTCTTAATCAAGACAAAATATTACAAATTAGCAAACAATCAGAATTTCTAAAACGTTAACTTTATGGACTATTGTGACATCAGTTCTCACATTTTTCAAGCTAGCGGACCTGTAATGACACTTAGTAAATTCTATGTAACCTTCAATTTTTAATTCCTTATTCTTCAGCTGTTCCAGTTAGCTCAAGCACATGGCTTTCTGTACCATCACGAAAATACTGAAATCACATATGGCCAATACAAAAATTGCTGACCACATTTTCAGGACTGAAGTCCTCTACCTTAAGGGTATTTTCCACTTTTCCTTGTATAATAAACATGCATTATAAAGAGTATTATAACATTTGTTAGTGATTGTCTTTTCACTAAATAAAAAAAAATCACAGTTTTAATGTAACAATACATTATGTCGATATGACTAGAACTGAGAAAATTAGCAAAATGATCACCTAAGATCTCAAAATTATTCTTTGCAATATCAAGCCATTCTACAATCTCGCTACAAGCATAATCTTAAAAATGTAAATTGTCACCTCAATGAAAGAGTGATATGAAAATAGAAAAACAAGATTTTTGGGTTGTAAATAGCAACTATTCTACATAAACACATCACACCTTTGACAAAACATTTTAGACTTGATAATATTTGCAATAATTCAAATCTCATTAATTATTGTGAACAGTGCAACTTGAAAATATAAAACCATTGTCACAGCGAAACATCTATCAGCCTTCTCTTTTAAGGTAGTGGTCAGTAAGGACATTTGGCATTTCTGCTCGATTAGCTGTTTTCCATAAGCCTTTTTGGCATTTTCTTCTACATAAGCCTTTTTGGCATTTCTTCTCCATCAGACTTTTGGCATTTCTTCTGCAGAAGCCTTCTTGGCATTTTTTCTACATAATGGCCTTTCTTCTCTTTAAGCCTTTTTGGCATTTCTTCTCCACAAACCTTTTTGGCATTTTCTACTGGTACAATAAAGGTCGACGGATGCCAAAGCAGGATACAAGAATGCATAATCACACAGATATTGTTGGCTGTCCTTTTTGCAACCACTACCTTAAAAGATAGTAGGCTCTGAAGTGCAAACTCTTAAATGCAAACAACATGCTTGACTGTCAAATGACGAAAAAATCCACATTTGGTTTACACAATCTATGATATAATGGTAGAATTTAATAGAATTAAATGCCTTGACAGACTTGACCCCATTACATTAAGTCAGACATATCATACACTTAAACATAATACCCTGATACATCAGCAGCCATTTTAATATTAATTATAAATGTATATCCTACTTCTAATCTATTTAATAATAAATAACTGACCAACTGTTTTCAACTCTCTTTACCATTAGTATACATTAAGAGGTTCAAAACAGTTCCAATACAAGTTCAACTATGAAACCACAGAAGTTCTCTGGTATGTGAGAATACTATAATTGTTTGATCTTTCATCCTAGTTTATCTGTGAAATCATTTCATTTTCTTGGTATGAAATATGATGGTTTTGCCTAAAATGACTATTTTGTAGCATTATAAATTCCTGGATTTCCACTTATGAATATCTTCGGAAATTTTGCTTGGACTTAATTTCATTTGATGAAAATTAGTCTCCAATGACTCATGAGTATTTGTGATTAGACAGTATTTAAAGGAATAATCAACATAGAGTTTTGCTATCAAATACAGCATACCCTAACAACACCCATTACCCTATTACTATGTAAAAAAAAGATAATCTTTGTAAATCTATTGAATTTCACTATCATTTAATGACGCATTTTTTCTGTTTTTCTATATCCCCTAAACATCGCAAAAATGAATTTACAAAATACTCGTGACCATTATGGAAATGTGAGTAGCGGTACTTATTCATAAACTAACAGGTAAAGCATTGACAAAATACAAATTTTCATGATATCAGAACAGTATAATGTATAAGATAAGATACTACACAAAGTCATATTATATTGATATGTTATATTACCAAGAAATTCCAAACTGTTCCTTACTGATCAAACAATGTCTTACTTTTGTTAAATGATTGTCAAAAATGTTAAATTATTTTCAAAAGTATTAATTGAACAAACAATTCTTTAAAAAAAAACCCATAATATTATCTAAACCAATGAAAGACAACTTTTTTTGTTGGATTACATGTTAAAATTTAGCTTAAGATTTATGATTATATAATAATAATAACAACACAACCACGTTCTTGTTGAGGTAAAAAGTCAGGAAAATTGTCAAAATATCATCAAAAATATTTTTTCTGTCTAAATTATATCTTTTCAATAAATATACAGTAAATGAAAGAATTATCCATAAGTGTAAATTATCATCAGGTTGGTGCGGCAGATTTGTCGTATTGCTCGACGGGGAACATTTTGCGTGGCATGTAAACATTTTTCGTGACAGGATGCAAGCGGCTACGTTCATCAGCAGTCTGGGGATTCACACGTCCTACCTGAAATATAGGAAAGAAAAATTTGCATCCAATTTCTTTACTTGTAATTATCCACCATTATTCATCTTTTATATACAGCTGAAACTCAGTATCTTGAATTCAAAGAAATCAAGCATTTTAGGTAGAATTTTTACTTAAAATGATATTTTGTGAAAGAGTTTTCCAAACGGTATTTGAAAATATCTTCAAGACAGCCAGAGTTTTGATATAAACGAGTCTGAGATACTGAGTTTCAACTTTTTTTAAACACTCTAACACTCTTGTAATGCAAGTACAGCTTATAAAAGTTTTTACTGGAGGCCTTGACAAGTGTCTATATAAAATTCATACAAATTCGGCAGTCTTAATTTAGGTAGCAGATAATGGTAACATATGGAAATTCAAACTGATATAGGAAAAAAAGATGAATTATTTATATCAATGAACATTTGAAAAAAATAGGCTTTAGTCCCCCACATTATTAAAAAGTTTTAAAATGAGATCAGAAAAAAGAAACACTAAGAAACTGTATTTATACACAGTTCTCAATTTTAATCAATTTAAAGTATACATTCATGCTGATCTTTAACACAAGATGGCTTTCACTGAAGAAATAATTATATCAAACAAATTACTTAAAATTAATTGAAGGCTGAAAAGTTGGGCCTCTACAGCAACAAAAACCTCCCATAGCAATACATTAATCATGGACATCACAAACACCAGACAAATTCAAACACTATTCACTTATTCTCAAATTATTATATTACCCTCTTTGGAAAATAAGTGTACTCAAAATAATTTCAATAACTTACACCTGAAATAAAAGATGAAAAACTGATTTATTAGCTAAATTCTGCTCTTGACAGAGATCTTACTGTAAAGGGAGACAATTGTGTAGTATATTTCAGCAAGACAGAAAAAATCATCACATTCATATTTTCATTTTACTCAATTCCATATCAAACTGTATTTATGTAATTCTTTTTTATCTTATTCTGCCTTCTTTTTTACTGTAAGTGTCACATGAAAAAAGAAATACCTGGTTGAACTTCTAGGAAATACCAATCTTTTACCCATATGCTTTTACCACATACAATTATATAATAAAAGTTCCAACAGTAAAATAAATCAAAGTTTTGATTTTACTGGTCAACAAAATTAATTCATAATTATTACATTCTGTTTTACCTGGCTACCATGCAAACATTCTGTTATTGTTAACATTCAAAGCTACATTCAGTGGTTATATTCAAGTAAAAAAGCATTAGTTGCTGTATACAACATAATAATATGCAGAAAACAAAATCTACAAACAGCCCTATGAAACACTTAATAATATTAACTAAAATTCCATATTGTAAACTGGCATGTATTTCTCATGCCTAGGTAAAATTTGTTTCCAAGGTAAATTTCATTGCCCTATTGCACAATCCAATCATAAATAACACAGCCAATGTGACCTTAATGTTTGATCCAATGACCTCAAAATCTAGAGAGACCATCCAATGCCAATGTGCAATATGCGTCAAAAGACTGTGCTTGACCAATTTCAATTAAGCCAATTTACAATGTAGAACCATTTAAAACACGAAATGAACAACAAATATGTTTTTCTTAAACAAAATAAGAACACAACTCCATGACTTCTTTACTTTTACATGCAACCATGCCTACAGAATTAACTGAAACAAACAGAATTTAGCTTTTGCTGTGTGTGAATTGCAAGCATATCTACATGATTGTGCATTAAATCATTACATTATACAACAAGTGAATGAAGTATTGCCATGCAATACAAAGTCCCCTACTGGAAGGCACCTAATTTTTTCTACTGCAGTATAACATAATGAACTGATATCTGTCAATGATGTATAAACAATATTGTACTACATATACAATATGTTATAACATTATAACAACACACTTGGATTAAAATGTGCATATATAAAAACCCACAGTTGTTTTCATATTGAATTTTTTTGGCTGATTATAAAAATGTTATCATGTAAGTTATTTATAGTAACAACAAAGGGAAATTAATCTTTAAAAAAAAAAAAAAATAAAAATAAAAAAAAATAAAAAAATTAATAATATAAGTCCACAAGAAACTCTTTACCAGGTAGAGATAGGTCAAAATACACCTAAAAATTGGATGTAACATGCATGCTGTACCACAGAAAAGTGGTCTCGATTTTTCTCTACTGCCAGTAATAAAAAAGTTACAATAAAATCTATTTATAGTAACAACAAAGGGATGTAATTCTAAAAACAAGGGTGCCTCATGGTGGTGAACATTTGGTCCAAGTTACATCAAAATCCCTCCATGCATGAAGAAGAAATGTTCCATACAAAGTCATTCTTGAATTTGACCTTTGACTTCTAAATATGACTTTGACCTTAGACCTAGGGACCTGGTTCTTGCGCATGACATGTTGTCTCATCCAGGGGAATATTTGTGCCAACTGATATCTAAATCCTGCTTTGCATGACAAAGTTATAGACCGGACAGGAAAAAAATCCTCTTGACCTTTGATCTCAAAGTGTGACCTTGACCTTTAAGCTAGGGTACTGGGTGTTGCGCATGACATGTCGTCTCATCATGGGAAACATTTGTGCCAAGTAATATTAAAATCCCTTCATGGATGGCAGAGTTATGGACGGGACAGGAAAAAAACTCTGTTGACCTTTGACCCCCAATTGTGACCTTGACCTTTGAGCTAGGGGTCCGGGATTTGCGCATGACACGTCGTCTCATCATGGGGAACACTTGTGCTAAGTAATATTAAAATCCCTTAATGAATGTCAGAGTTATGGACCGGACACGAAACAGACCCTGTTCATGCTATGTTAACATTTGACTGCTAAGTGTGACCTTGACCTTTGAGCTAGGGGTCTGAAAGTTGTGCATGACATATCGTCTTATTATGAGGTACATTTGTGCCAAGTAATATTAAAATCCCTTCATAGATGGGAGAGTTATGGACCGGACAGGAAAAAAACCTTGTTGACCTTTGACCTCCAATTGTGACCTTGACCTTTAAGCTAGGGGTCCAGGTTTTGCGCATAACATGTCGTCTCCTCATGGGAAACATTTGTGCCAAGTAATATTAAAATCTCTTCATGGATGGGAGAGTTATGGACCAGACAGGAAAAAAGCCCTCTTGACCTTTGACCTCCAATTGTGACCTTGACCTTTGAGCTAGGGGTCCGGGATTTGCGCACGACACATCATCTCATCATGGGGAACATTTGTGCCAAGTAATACTAAAATCCCTTCAAGGATGGGAGAGTTGTGGACCGGACAGGAAAAAAGCCCTGTTGACCTTTGACCTCCTATTGTGGCCTTGACCTTTGAGCTAGGGCTCTGGGTTTTGCGCATGACACGTCGTCTCATCATGGGGAACATTTGTGCCAAGTAATATTAAAATCCCTTCATGGATGACAGAGTTATGGACCGGACACGAAATTGCGGACGGACGGAATGACGGAATGACAGAATGACGGAATGACGGAAAGACGGAAAAGAGCATTCCTATAGTCCCCAAAACTGGTTTTCAACCAGTAGGGGACTAATAAATACATAATAGAATTTAACAATTTACAAACTGAACATGGAACATTTAATGAAACAGCTGCTTTATAAACGTTATTTTTTTAATAGTGTTAGTGTTTGGCAGGTTAAGCACATCCAGGGCCTTTTTGCATCTACAGTGTCTTACCCTACAAAAATGCTTTCAAGTTTACCCTAAAATTGACAATACTTTACAAATATTTTCACCTTTTCCAAAATACTATGCTATTTTTCTCAAATAACAGGCACATGTCTCTACTCCTCTTAACAAAAAAGCCCTGGCAAGGCAACCCAATTTATCTTATGATCAGACATGGATTGCTTCTCTTCATAATTTAAGGGCCTCAATTTGAAAACTACAAACGTTTAAAGCAGCTGTGTCAGAAACAACAGTAATATATGAGACAGCTTCTATTGCTTGCAAAGCTACAGCAAAACAAACTCACTTCTCACGCTGATTTCAATCTTTGCGTCAACTATATAGCAAAAATAGTAATGGATGATTAATTCTAAACAAATGTCTTATTTATATGCAATGAACATCTTTGTTCCATTACACTCGTAAACATATGACATATGAAAGTTAAGGGCAAAAAGGTGCTACACTGGAACCCCTCTGAACCAAGCAGCTTCTGGACCAAAAGAAAAGTTTTGTTTTGAGGATTTTCCAGTCTGTAGGGGTTACTTTTGATAAGCGGGCTTTATTATATCTGAGCCTGTATTCAACATCATTTTATGTCTGAATCTTAGACTTTGAAATACTAAAATTAATTTTTGCCTTTTATTTTTAAACCATGTATGAATTTTAATGAAACTTTACATGAATATGGCATATACAACAATAGAAAGCTACACAAAGTTTCAGCAAATAGATTTATTACAAAGGAAGTTATGGTAACTGATCTTTTAAATGTTAAAAGTCAAAGTCTACAATAAATTTCAGACTTAAACTGTTGAGGAATACAGGACCAGGAAAAGATAACTGTTTCATTCAGGGGAGTTTCTGCTTTTGAAGCAACAAAGATCTTTAAGTTGCTTAATTTGAAAATTTACACCAGGATGATGTTGGGAAGACGTTTCAACAAAAATTTTATTGCACCAATACATCTGTGAATCCCTAATATCTTCTTGTCTCCTCTTCCTGTCTTCCGTAGTTCAATAGTCTATGAATATTACTTACGTTGTGTGTACATACAGTTCTCGGGAAAGTGCTGATATAGAAACATAGGACTTTTATGATTTCTGCATCAACAAGGTACTTTGCTTTCATTAGAAGACTTGAGCCAAAGGCTATAAAACTGAGTTCCTGAACCAGTCTCCTGATGCAACATTGTGATTGGTCAATTTCAAAACTGAACTTAGAAACTACCAGTCAGATGCTAGAGTTTTGTGTTTGGTTCCCAAACTTAGTTTTATAACATTGGAAGCAAGAAGTATATTTTTATACATGTACTTTCAAATGTATATATTATTCATCTGCATGTAGTAAATTCCAAGATTAATGTCAAAATAATGAGAACAAGATGCTGATTTGAAAAAGATTGTAAGTCAATGAAATTCTAAATTCCATATTACTGGTAAACGGTTTTCCATTAATTTCATTCAGGACTTAATTCAACTTTTTTTTGAGTATCACAAAATATATATAATACAAACAGAAACCTAGAAGGATATGATAATACATTAGTATATTATAATGAACATAATGAACAAATGTTATATTACAGTCAGATGCTGAAAAATGAAAATGCATGCAAATGTCAGTGAAGATCATGCAATATGGTTTCTTAGTGCTGATATGATCATTTTATTACACATCTTTATAATATTTTTTCTACACTGTAAGTCACTGCTTAAAACCCATGTCTACTAGTTTTCTATAAATTTGCCATATCAAAAATGGTCTTAAAAAGTCTTTCGTGACTTTATAATATAAAGTTTGCACATAAAGTCAATTTTTCATTTCTATTTTCTTTTTATTTTCCATATATACCGGCAGGACCTTTTCTGTATAAAGACAAAAAATCAAACGTTAAGAACTTGGAAAAATGCTTTTTTTTTTTTTTTTAATTTTTAGATACAAACCAATTATAAATTTAAGAAAATTCTTCATTTCAATGATTTCTGATATGGGTTTTTTAAATTTAAATGAAATATATACAAAACTTGTAATGAATGGACATGGCATTTCTGATAAATGAAGTGACATTATGAGTGATCATGCAGTTGCCATGTTGAACACAAAGCCAAAATAAAGACGGCAAATACCTAGCAGCACTCAGATACCTAGGTGTTCTACTTTGAGCCGATGCTACATTCTTTCTTATCTGTAACAGATGGTAACGTAACAGTAACGTAAATCTTGTGTGGTAACGTAAATCTTTTACACAACATTAGAAACTTATAAGTGTTTTGCCTCAGCAGACATCTGTAACAACGGTGTCTTTTCCATACCACACCACTTTTTGTTTCAAATAATACCTTTTTACTTATTCCGCATTATCATATTTATAAGAAACAGAAAAAACATGTTTAACTGAAAACATAAACTGATGACGATACCTGGTAGATTTTATCGAAAAATTCAGACACACTTAAAATGTGTAACATGAACTTCATCAACTTGGATGTATCCAACGGCACATAGTTAATACATGTAGGTACTCAAGCTTTGTGTACAGTTAATTTGTAATAGAAAATCCATCTATATGTTAAATATATTGCCTATGAATGCCATTCTACATAAAGCTAAGTTCATGCAATTTAATATCTACTACCTGCCAAAAATAGTTTTTATCAACTTTTCTCAGAATCTTTAAAATAACCTGTAACACAGGTATTTTCAACACAACATGAAAGTTATAATGTTTCAATTATTTATAAATTATTTTACAGGTTGTGCCCTTTACATAAATAAGTTGCTCAAGAAAAAAATCCATGATCTATTTTTTTTTTTAAATTTTGCAAATGTGAAAGAAGTAATTAACTTTGACAGGCAGTTTTTCAAACTACTAATATTTGTGTAATCTGACATACTGTTTAATATGCAAAGCGCTTCTGCTGATAATAGTTAACCAAACACTGGTCATGCAAGCTTAATTACCTTCAAATTCATGATAAAGTATATTTTGAGCACTGATTGTGCAATTGTTGCATGTGAATAAATTATGTAATATCAGACCTTTTTGTGTGATTATAATTTCAAAACAAGAGCACCGCCTTGCTGGTGCTGACGCTCATCTGATTTTTTTTGTGTAATAGAAATATTGTCCTACCCATGATTTTCTAAGTCTAACAAGAGCTGTCTCCATAGGATGACATATGCCCCCATGGCACTTTGAATGAGTAGTTATGGCCGATGTTAGAGTTTAGGACCTTTGACCTAAGGAGCTGGGTCTTACGCGCGTCACGTCGTCTTACTGTGTCACACATTCATGCGTAGTTATTTTAAAATCCATGCATGAATGACAAAGATATGGACCGGACACGCCCATCAATGCACTATCATGAAAAATGAGCTTTAACGTCTAAGTGTGACCTTGACCTTTGAGCTACGGACCTGGGTCTTGCGCGCGACACGTCTTCTTACTGTGGTACACATTCATGCCAAGTTATTTGAAAATCCATCCATGGTTGACAAAGATATGGACCGGACACGCCCATCAATGCACTATCCTTTAAAGTCTAAGTGTGACCTTGACCTTTGAGCTACGGACCTGGGTCTTGCGCGCGACACGTCGTCTTACTGTGGTACACATTCATGCCAAGTTATTTGAAAATCCATCCATCGATGACAAAGATATGGACCGGACACGCCCATCAATGCACTATCCTTTAATGTCTAAGTGTGACCTTGACCTTTGAGCTACGGACCTGGGTCTTGCGCGCGACACGTCGTCTTACTGTGGTACACATTCATGCCAAGTTATTTGAAAATCCATCCATCGATGACAAAGATATGGACCGGACACAAAAATTGCGGACAGACTGACAGACCGACAGACTGACAGACGGACAGACGGTTCAAAAACTATATGCCTCCCTTCGGGGGCATAAAAAGGGCCATCATTCTTGCAAAAAGCAGGTTAGAGTTATGTTTCTTGATGTTCAGTGTCCACTTATGATGGTGAAAAACTGTTGCAAGTTTTAAAGCAATAGCTTTGATAGTTTATGAGAAAAGTTGACTTAAACATAATACTCAACCAAGAAAATTATTTTCTAAGTCCAAAAAGGGCAATAATTATTGCAAAAAGCAGGATGGAGTTATGTTGCTTGCTGTACAAGGTCAACTTATGATGGTGAACAACTGTTGCAAGTTTCAAAGCAATAGCTTTGATAGTTTAAGAGAAAAAGTTGACCTAAACATAAAACTTAACCAAGAAATCTGATATTTTCTAAGTCCAAAAGGGGCCATAAATCTTGCAAAAAGCAGGATGGTGTTATGTTTCTTGCTGTACAGGGTCAACTTATGATGGTGAACAAGTGTTGCAAGTTTTAAAGCAAAAGCTTTGATAGTTTAGGATAAAAGCTGACCTAAACATAAAACTTAACCAAGAAAACTGATTTTCTAAGTCCAAAAGGGGCAATAAATCTTGCAAAAAGCAAGATGGAGTTATGTTTCTTGATGTACAGGGTCTGCTTATGATGGTGAACAAGTATTCCAAGTTTCAAAGCAATAGCTTTGATAGTTTAGGAGAAAAGTTGACCTAAACATAAAACTTAACCAAGAAATCTGATATTTTCTAAGTACAAAAGGGGCCATAAATCTTGCAAAAAGCAAGATGGAGTTATGTTTCTTGCTATACAGGGTCAGCTTATGATGATGAACAAGTATTCCAAGTTTCAAAACAATAGCTTTGATAGTTTAGGAGAAAAGGTGACCTAAACATAAAACTTAACCAGGCAACGCCGACGCAGACGCCGACGCCGACAACCGCTCAAGTGATGACAATAACTCATCATTTTTTTTTTCAAAAAATCAGATGAGCTAAAAATTTAGAAACAGTCTAGTAACTTAAGGAGTAATTTATGTGCAAGCAATAATTTTTTTCCCAAGAAAATACTTAGAATCACAGTTTTGGTGAAAAATAATTTCAAACAAGAGCTGTCTCCATAGGATGACACATGCCCCCGATGGCACTTTGAATGAATAGTTATGGCCAATGTTAGAGTTTAGGACCTTTGACCTACGGACCTGGGTCTTGCGCGTGACACGTCGTCTTACTGTAGTACACATCCATGCCCAATATTTTTAAAATCCAAGCATGAATGACAAAGATATGGACCAGACACGCCCATCAATGCACTATGTTGAAATATGACCTTTAATGTCTAAGTGTGACCTTGACCTTTGAGCTACGGACCTGGGTCTTGCGCACGACACGTCGTCTTACTGTGGTACACATTTATGCCAAGTTATTTGAAAATCCATCCATGGATGACAAAGATATGGACCGGACACGAATGCACTATCATGAAAAATGACCTTTAACGTCTAAGTGTGACTTTGACCTTTGAGCTACGGACCTGGGTCTTGCACGCAACGCGTCGTCTTACTGTGGTACACATTCATGCCAAGTTATTTGAAAATCCATCCATGGATGACAAAGATATGGACCGGACACGCCCAACTATCATGAAAAATGACCTTTAACGTCTAAGTGTGACCTTGACCTTTGAGCTACGGACCTGGGTCTTTCGCGCGACACGTCGTCTTACTGTGGTACACATTCATGCCAAGTTATTTGAAAATCCATCCATCGATGACAAAGATATGGACCGGACACGAAAATTGCGGACAGACTGACAGACCGACAGACCAACAGACTGACAGACGGTTCAAAAACTATATGCCTCCCTTCAGGGGCATAAAAAAATAATAAAGAACATGAAATGTGTAACAGAAATTAAATCTGTGTGAATATTTCTGACACACTATTTTGACATTAAAAATGTGTTTTTGAGATATGTTAATCTAACCTGCAATATAACATGTTTTACTGTGATAATATACAGTAGCTAAATACAATACTGCCTACAACAACCATGTTTCTACAACCATGCATACCTCCCTATGTGTGCTTTGCAACAGTCATGCACGCAATTCAATCGTGCAATTATATAGTCAAGCGAGTGCACCATACTCATTTATCTAGAGTCCTCATGTTCGCTTCTACTTTCATGAAGAGCTGGATCATTTGCAACCATTTCTTGTAATGCTTCAGGGGCCAGAGGCGGGAAAGTTTGGCGGCCCCTTCCCTTAGCATTCTTCAGCCATAACCCTATGACCTAAGATGCATTTTGTGACAGATGATTAAAATGTAGTCTACTATCCCTACTTTCCTTTCACAACTTTAACAATGACTTACCATTAGTTAACATAATTCTCTCTTATCTGACAATGATTTGAGTAAGATATGTATTTACTTTTTGAATGGGTACAGATTAATATTCTAGCAATTTCTTTACTGCAGTTAGTTGTAATGTTATGAAACTCTCACCAGTCATTCAGTTCAGTTTACGTGGCATTTGTGAACGTTATCATTGTGACATCAACCTTCACAGCAGTGACACTAACGTTCACAAAAGTTACTTATTTTACCTTCACAGCAGTTACAGTAACCTTCACATGAGTGAGGTTATCAGTAAAGTAGGTAGCTTATTTACTGCTTAGATCTGTCTCTACCTTGTTCTCACATCCAACTTAAACAATTACTAAATCTCAGCAAGTAAATTACAAAATTTACAAATAAAACTTAATTGATCATGAGAATTTTATTATCTGATAAGGATTGTATTCCGATTTCCACTCAATTATCACATTAAGTATACAGTACCTGGCTCCATCTATATTCTTCATCAAACTGTGCTATCTGTTTCTTCAGTAAGATCCAGTCTGACGCCTGTCTCGTTAGACTTCTTGATAGAGTCTGATGCTATAATAATACATAATATTGTATAAGTGGATATTTTCATGGGTCAAAAAGTTTGCGAACTGCTGATTCTGGACATTTCATGAGCGGAAGGCTTTGCTTATGAACAAAAATTGAAGCAACAAAGCCAAATGTTTCCATCTCTACTTGATTGTAATGACGTCTTGGTGAACATTGAAATTTAGGCTGGATGATATTTTGATGGATGTCTTAAATTTGCAAATTTTGCAGATATTTCCATGTCCCCTTATACAGTATGATCCATGGGTTTGTAATTTGATTAAACATCATTAAATGTAAGTGACACCATGTCAAAATCTATGTGAATTAAACTGTGTTTTATTGAAGCTTAATCTAACAAGAGCACCACCTTGCGGGTGCTGACGCTCATCTGATTTTTTTGTATAATAGAAAAATTGTCATACCCATGATTTTCTAAGTCCAAAAAGGGCCATAATTCTTGCAAAAAGCAGGATGGAGTTATATTTCTTGATGTACAGAGTCAGCTTATGATGATGAACAACTGTTGCAAGTTTCAAAGCAATAGCTTTGATAGTTTAGGAGAAAAGTTTACCTAAACATAAAACTTAACCAATAAATCTGATATTTTCTAAGTCCAAAAGGGGCCATAATTCTTGCAAAAAGCAGGACAGAGTTATGTTTCTTGCTGTACATGGTCAGATATTGATGGAGAACAAGTGCTGCAAGTTTCAAAGCAATACCTTTGACAGTTTAGGAGAAAAGCTGACCTAAACACAAGAGATCACAGAGTGATCTTGGCGCCCACCAATGTGCCATTTTTGAGTGTTCCAAATTTCAAGACTTATTGACTAGCTCAAGGTCAAATTTCATTTCTGTACACAACACAAATCTATGCATGTGGCCCAAATTTGAAGCCTGTACCTTCAAAAATGTGAAAGTAGGTCACTAGGTCAATGTCAAGGTCAAAGTTTGTTTCGGTACACAAAACTATGCATGTGGTCCTAAATTTGAAGCCTGTAGCTACAGAAATGTGAAAGTAGGTCACTAGGTCAATCTTAAGGTCAAAGTTCATTTCGGTACACAAAACTATGCAAGTGGTCCAAATTTGAAGGCTGTAGCTAGAGAAATGTAAAAGTGGTCACTAGGTCAAAATCCAGGTCAAATTTTACTTCGGAATACAAAACTATGCATGTGGTCCAAATCTGAAGCCTGTACCTTCAAAAATGTGAAAGTAGGTCACTAGGTCAATGTAAAGGTCAAAGTTTATTTTGGTACACAAAACTATGCATGCGGTCCAAATTTGAAGGCTGTAGCTTGAGAAATGTAAAAGTAGGTCACTAGGTCAAAATCCAGGTCATATTTTATTTCGGAATACAAAACTATGCATGTGGTCCAAATATGAAGCCTGTACCTTAAAAATGTGAAAGTAGGTCACTAGGTCAATGTAAAGGTCAAAGGTCATTTCAGTACACAAAACTAAGCAAGTGGTCCAAATTTGAAGGCTGTAGCTTGAGAAATGTAAAAGTAGGTCACTAGGTCAAAATCAAGGTCAAATTTTATTTCAGAATACAAAACTATGCATGTGGTCCAAATTTGAAGCCTGTACCTTCAAAAATGTGAAAGTAGGTTACTAGGTCAATGTCAAGGTCAAAGTTTTTTTTGGTACACAAAACTATGCATGTAGTCCAAATTTGAAGGCTGTAGCTTGAGAAATGTGAAAGTAGGTCACTAGGTCAAAATCAATGTCAAATTTCATTTTGAAACACAAATCTATGCATATGGTCCAAATTTGATGCCTGTACCTTCAAAAATGTGAAAGTAGGTCACTAGGTCAAAATAAAGGTCAAAGTTTTTTCCAGTGCACAAAATTATGCATGTGGTCCAAATTTGAAGGCTGTAGCTACAGAAATGTGAAAGTAGGTCACTAGGTCAAAATCAAGGTCAACTCATGTCAAGGTTCATCTTGCCACTCAAAAATATGCATGTGGTCCAAGTTTGAATGTTGTAGTTACTGACAAGAACATTTTAAAAGCTTTTCCCTATATAAGTCTATATGAACCATGTGACCCCCGGGGCGGGGCCATATTTAACCCTAGGAGGATAATTTGAACAAACTTGGTAGAGAACCACTAGATGATGCTACATTACAAGTATCAAAGCCCTAGGCTTTGTGGTTTGGACAAGAAGATTTTCAAAGTTTTTCCCTATATAAGTCTATGTAAACCATATGACCCCCTGGGCGGGGCCATATTTGACCCTAGGGGTATAATTTGAACAATCTTAGTTGAAGACCACTAGATGATGTCACATACAAAATATCAAAGCCCTAGGCCCTGTGGTTTTGGACAAGAGGTTATTCAAAGTTTTTCCCTATATAAGTCTATATAAACCATGTGACCCCCAGGGCGGGGCCATATTTGACCCCAGAGAAATAATTTGAATCATCTTAGTAGATGACCACTAGATGATGCTTCATACCAAATATCAAAGCCCTAGGCTCTGTGGTTTTGGACAAGAAGGTTTTCAAAGTTTTTCCCTATATAAATCTATAGAAATTATAGAAATAAACAAAGGGCCATAACTCACTCAAAAATTGTTGAACCAGTCTGATTTTCAGGGGGACACAACTAGGGTACCAATACATCATTCTGACAAAGTTTGGTCAAAATCCCCCCAGTAGTTTCTGAGGAGATGCGATAACGAGAAATTGTTAACGGACGGACGGATGGACGGACTGACGGACGGACGGACGGACGGACGGAATGACGGACGGACGGACCACGGACGCAGAGTGATTTTAATAGCCCACCATCTGATGATGGTGGGCTAATAAAACTTAACCAGCCGACGCTGATGCCGATCAAGTGATGACAATAACTCATCATCTTTTTTCCAACAGATTTTCATACTTAAACACTATTAAAGTATCATCTTGGAATCAATGAACAATAAAATAAACTGTATTCAGACATCAAATCATTATTCTAACATGAAACGATTCATCTGTCTGCAGATTGATTACAGATCATTGTTAGTTTAATTATGTCACATTACTTCAGCTTCAAAACAATGCCAAGTTTAATTGCAATATTTGAAAAAGAATGTTTAAATGAAAATATTCAGAGACCTCCTACGGTTTATCATCAAATATACCATGGTCTATTGTTCATGAGTTTGCATATTGGTCGAACACCCTCAAGGTTTATTCCTGCACATCTAAACTCTGAACCATGTTATATCAGATGATAAACCATTTGATAAAGTAGGATATAAATGTCCCAGTGTACCTGATCCTTTTCTTTTTCCAATCTTTTCAGGAGATTCCTTCTGTTAGCTTCACTAGTCTCTAATTTATGCTGGAAATAAAATACCGGAACAATCAGCAGTAAAATATGACTCTATCATATTCAGCTATGTATCTGTATTACTATGTATTACTTTCAACCAAGGCTGACAATATTTGCTAGCACAGTCAATAATGAAGTTTGATACAAGATTTAGCACAGTATACATGTCAATGTCAACCTAAAATTATTCTGGGTTTCATGAAAGTAAAAGCAAATGAAACAGAGATAGATATTTACAAAACAAGAGCTGTCTGTAAGACAGCCAAGCTCGACTATTCGAAATATTGTCACAGAAGCAGGAAATTATTACCCAAAATTTTAAATATCAAAAGAGTTTTAAGTTCGAAATAGGACATAATTTGACCAAAATGCATATCAGAGTTATGGGACTTTTTTTCTAAGTCTTTAACCAGAATTTTCTAAGTCCAAAAGGGGGCATAATTTGCCCAAAATACATGTCAGAGTTATGGGACTTGATTCTGTCAACTAGTTTTATAACCCCGAAGATACATGTGAAGTTTCAATTCAATATCTGCATTAGTTTTGGAGATAGTAACTTGCATGTAACTTTAACCAGAATTTTCTAAGTACAAAAGGGGGCATAATTTGCCCAAAATACATGTCAGAGTTATGGGACTTGATTCTGTCAACAAGTTTTATAACCCCGAAGACACATGTGAAGTTTCAATTCAATATCTGCATTAGTTTTGGAGATAGTAACTTGCATGTAAAACTTTAACCAGAATTTTCTAAGTCCAAAAGGGGGTATAATTTGCCCAAAATACATGTAAGAGTTATGGGACTTGACCCAGTGATGTAGGTAATTGATCTAGAAAAAGAAAAAATAAGTTTCAAATCTATATGCCTTTTGGTAATAGCTGTATGTACTTGCACGCAAAACTTTAACCAGAATTTTCTAAGTCCAAAAGGGGGCATAATTTGCCCAAAATGAAGGTCAGAGTTATGGGACTTGCTGCTATCAACTAGTTTTATAACCCTGAAGACACATGTGAAGTTTCAATTCAATATCTACATTAGTTTTGGAGATAGTAACTTGCATGTGAAACTTAAACTAGAATTTTCTAAGTCCAAAAAGGGGCGTAATGTAAGTTTGTTACAAAGATACAAATTGCATAACTGCACTCATAAGTAGCCTGAAACATTGTGCTTTCCAGTAACTACTATCCAACACTGTTATGTGATGTTCAATGATATGCATAAATAGTAACATAATAAAGCTTTGACATCACCAACGATGAAAAACAAAGACAGTAAAGGTCAGTGAGTGACTTCCTTTGGGTAATGAAAAATGCTTGTTGCACGACAAATAATATTTTATACAAAAACATAAAAAAAGAGAAAATTTGATGAAGAATTTTTCTTTTTTACCGTTACATTACCATTTCATTCACAATCATGTTTGAAAGCTGAAACGCTCAAGATATGCTGACTTTTTATGGCAATTACTTGTGACCGAGACTGCGGATGTCAGCTAAGGTAACTAGAGTCACAGACTGGAACTAGATTCTCACCATTGATAACAATAACAAAACAACAATTTTGAGTATACCAGAATTTGATCTCTGTCCTGCATAGCAAGTTTTGTTTGTCTAACCAGTCTATGGTTATCTTCCTTCAGACGTCGGACTTCTCTTTTCAGATCTGTGTTTTCCTCTACCAATACCTGTAAATACAATATTCTGTGCAAAATGGTAACATCAAAGAAACGTAAAAGGAGTAGCAGGGCTAAAACTAGTTATAATGAGGTAGAGATGTTCGAATCAACACATAGCTACCCCAATACCTTACCATTGCAGAAAATATGTACCGGTACTGGTCTGAAATCCAGACAGCAATCTGAGAAACTTGTTCATCCATTTGTAGGTAAAATTTACTCTTAAAACTAAAAAGATTAAGATTTTAATCCTCCCCTCTTTTTTTTATTGTTGTTCGCACCGACACATGATAGGTCATATGGCAACTTTTCGGCTTTAATGGTGGAGGAAGACCCCAGGTGCCCCTCCCTGCATTATTTCATCACGAGCGGGCACCTGGGTAGAACCACCGACCTTCCGTAAGCCAGCTTGATGGCTTCCTCACAGAAGAATTCAACGCCCCGAGTGAGGCTTGAACCCACACCGATGAGGGGCAAGTGATTTTTAATCCCCTGGTAAATGAAATTTTCACTGAACAAATTTGCAAATCACTGAAAAACAAAGCATCCTAAATACAGACTGTAATATCAATACTAAAATAATTTGTGTTTGGTGCTAATAATGGCCATTTTCCAACATCTAGATGTAAAAAAAACAACAACAAAAACTGAACCTCATTTTTCCTAATGATGTCATTTATTCTAGTACCACCACCTAGGAAGGTATATGATGACTCTTTGTCAGGAAGCTTGGCTGAATCGTCTACAGGTGGAAGATGTTCTCCCTCTTTTACGTTCTTTCTTCGCTCCAGCTCGTACAAATTACGATACTTTTCCGCTAAGTCCTGTGACCTGTGTAGTTCTTGTGTCATTTCTTTTAGTTTGGTATCAGCTGTGAAAAAAGCATTTGCAATTCTCCTGAGAAAATAATCTAGTATGTCTTACAACTAATTTTTGTAAACACATCCCTTCTAAATTTCTTGGAATCATATTAACTGACTTTCAAATATCCTACTGACTGAATAATCATTGTATCATATTAATTTTTCAATTTGATAGATATCTGAAATATTCAAGTTTTAAAAATAAACACTTTGTAGATTATTATGATTCTGACGATACAGCTGCCCAAGATTCATGAGATACGAATTCACATGTCACTGTGGTTTATTTTCACAAATATTAGCAATAAGAAAACCACTGGATTTTACCTAATTTACAGAAACTTATGGTCAATGTTGGTGGGATGAATGAAGATTTACTGGTACAGTAACTTCTTTATCTGAGATCTTATTACAACTCTTGCTTTAAGTGAGAAAGATCTTAAGGAATAAGAACACTGAAAGAGACCATTACAAGAAGACCAGAACTGAAATAATGGAAAAATACCTTCTTTAGCTTTCCGTTCAAACACTTTAATGAGCCTCATAGAGTTTGCCCTTGACAATGTAACATCGTCATGTAAACGTTTATTCTGCTGTGACAACAGACGTGATTCTGCCATTTTTTCGTGAAGTGTGAACTCGGTCTTCAGTTTCTGATTCTGTATCTCAACATTTTTCAGTAACTGTGATTTCAGTTCATAAGCCATCTCCTGGTCCTCAGGTTCTAATGGCTTCCTGTAAAGTTTCAAAGTAAGGTTTTGATAAATAATTTTTAAATGTTCTCTTACAATATAAGAAATGTTTAATTTAGAACAAATTTTCAGCAATCCCAGCCGTTATATCTCCCAATTCTTCATATATATTTAACTTACAGTAGACTGGCTAACATACATTTACTTAGACTGGCTAACGGTCTTTGAAATAATTAATGATATGACTTATCAGAAGGTTCAAATTTAATGGTATGAGTATCTGAAGATTGAAAACTAATGGCATGACTTATCTAAGATTGAAAATTAATGGCATGACTTATCTTAAGGTTGAAAATTAATGGCACGAGTTATCAAAAGATTGAATCTGGAAATGATTAACCATTTAATCTTACCCGAAGGCAATTGTAAACATGTGCATTCGAGATCTTAGACTGATTCAATAACATCAAAGCCACTGATCCGTTGTTTTCAAAACAATATGTAAAACCAGTCTTAAAATTACGTCATTTTACCACCACCTGCCAAAGTGTACTTTCGTTTTCGCTGACCTAAATATTTACCGAGCCATCAGAAGATGAGTCAGGTTAGTGCTAACACCGAGTTCATGCTTCTCAATTTAAATACTTGCACAACATGCAAAAAATCAACCATGTTTTAACAAAAATTGGCGAGTTAATGCCAGACTACACAGAATTTCGGACAAACATGAATTCGGATAAGTGAATTTTATGAAATAAATTTCAGTTAATACTGCCCAAAGAATTGACTGCCATTCCTTTGTGATATTGTCATGTTGCAATAATTAATGGGATAAGAATTCCCAGTTTAAATACATGTAGTTTTAATCTAAATATGGACAATCCAGCAATAGAACGACTTTCATTTTTGTTTCAACAACTTCATTTCTGAAAAGAAATGACTGCCCTTAAAAGACTGTTTGGACATGATAATGTCCGCAATCTTTTGAGTATTGTATGCTTAAACATGTCAAAAAGATCACTCTCTCCAGATGCAGAAGCATCAACACATAAAGCAAAAACAAAGTTCCTGGTTCAATCTTTCATGGAATTCTGATGATTTCCTTGGATTAATTAAAGTGCTGTAAGTAATAATCATGCATTCTTTACACATCTGTTGGCTCCACTCATCAATTCAATATAGAAAACTTGATGATGTTTTCATGAAAACAGCTATTTAGCGCGTAAAAATGAGCGAATAAAAGTCTCCCTTATTTTTACCCAAATCTCCCTTAAAAAAAGCCCTGTTGAGGCAAATCTCCCTTATTGACCGTCTGAAAATATGGCATGTATGTAATGGTATGATTTATCTGAATGTTAAAAATCAATGTCATGACTTAACTAAGGTTGAAAATTAATGGCTTTTCCGAATGTTGAAAATTGATGGTATGACTTATCTGAAGGTTGAAAATTAACAGCATGACTTATCTGAGGATTGGAAATTAAAGGCATGATTTATATAAAGCTTGAAAATCAATGGCATGACTTATCTTAGGTTTGAAAATCAATGGCATGACTTATCTGAGGACTGAAAATTAATGGCATGACTTATCTTAGGTCTGTAAATCAATGGCATGACTTATCCGAGGTTTGAAAATCAATGGCATGACTTAGCTGAAAGCTGAAAATTAATGATCTGGCTTATCTGAAGACTGAGAATTAATAGCATGACTTATCTGAAGGTAGAAAATTAATGATATGAGTTATCTAAGGAATTGGCGAATTTGGCGTGCCTGTAAAGTATGGAATCTCTCTGACTGGGATTGTCATGGGCATGAACTTATGTCAGTATTTAATGGGAGGTAATAATAATATTATAGGTAAGATAAGCAAGAGTCTGTGAGAAAGACTAACATTAACTAAGCCCTCTGTATACCAGACAAAAAGTTTATTTACTAATAATATATAACATAAACATTTTAGTCCTTTTTAATTTGCAGTAAATATCTGATACTGATACATTTAAAGAAAATCTATAGTTGTGTATACATATGTGAGGCATAATTATACAATCAACTTCAAACACTACAGCTTAACACACAATACATATACAGCAAACAAGAAAGTATGTAACATGAAATAAACAGACATGTATTTGAAAAAAAAACCCACAGACACTGATTTTAGTCAAAGGTGATCTAATACACTCCCAAAATATTTATCTTTCTTTTAATAAGGTAGTTTTCATTCCTTGGACATAATTTAATGTTTCATTCAACCATTCTGGTGTTTTACTGTAGAAATAGGAATTTCTAGTCTAAACATGTAAGTTTAGATAAAACAAATTCAACCAAATCTTTGCCTGAATATAGTTCTTAAAATACTTTATAACTTTAAACAGTTCAGAGTAGAATTATAAGAAGCTGGAAATCAAATGTTAACCTTTTTATTGTTCTTTTTATATCTTCTATCAAAAACTGCTGAAAATGGAATCTAAGTTAATGAGTAGTAAAAAGATGTTAATGTTTTGTAAAACAAACCATCTCTGAGGAGAGAAAAAATGGAGTGAGAGACACACACTCATATACAAAAACAAACAACAACATGCAATTATGTTTTAAAAGTTTCTATGAATCAATAATCAATTCAGTTATGCAGTCTGTGTACATGCAGTTGACTCACAGGTATTTCGGTCTAGGTTTGAACTGATTTATTTGAACATTTTTCTTATTTCCCTGAGGTTTCACTGAAGGTCCTTGTACAGGTTTACTGGCATTTGCTTTTGCGATATTTGGCCTATTGGCATATCTTGGCTTTGGCATATTGAATCTACCAGTAGATAAAATGTTTTTTTTCTCTCTTAAACAAACAAACTGTCATTATTTTGATACCTCTGTCCTCCAAGTCCTTTACAGAACCCTTTTTCTCTAAGTACTGCTATATTTCTAAAAGGGCTATATTAAATTTGGGCAGTACCATTTAATATTCAAAGGGTGTTCACCGAAAATTTACTGACTGAATAGCGAACAGTGCAGACCATGATCAGATTGCATGTACATGCTGGTTGATCTTGGTCTGCAAAGGCAAAATCAGTTGCTAAAAGCTGAAGGTTAAAGCTAGCTGTAAGGTATATTAATGTGCTACTAAAATGTCCTACCATCTGAAACTGGTTCATCATGACTGATCACCTGTTCAAGCAGTTTTGGAAATAAAACCTTATTTTTTGGATGTCATTGCAGTTAGGGTGCCAGACCAAACCTTTCATGGACAAAACTCCTTCTGTTTTTAAAGGTATGACAAAACTCCTCTGCTTAAATGTCTAGACAGACAATACCCCTTCGGTAATTTTAAACAAAATTTAATGGCTCCTAAATACAGAATTCTATATAGCATTATACAGCTTTCTCCTAAAACCTGTTCAAAACCACTGAAGGGGTGTTATCTTTGTAGGAGGATTCAATATAAACCTTTAACCAACAAATCTTTGCATAATAAATCACAACCTTCAGGGCACTGGGAGGACAATGGTAGAAAATTACTACATTTCAAACATATGACATGAAAAATTTTAAGATTTCACTGACAGCATTTTCCTAGCAAATTGTCTTTTAGAGATATTGCCATGGCAACATGTGATAAAATCAATAAAATGATTTTCATCCAGAACTTTGCTTATTTTTTTTTTTAATTTCATAATTGCTGTCTGGTTATTATCACAGATACTATGCAGCTGGACTTATAGCCCTGCTGTTGACTACCTGCTGTGATTTGGCTGATAATTTTCCTATTTGTATATCTTAACAGATATAGCCACCAAATAACTTACAACCTTCGATCTAAATGCTTCTATAAAATGTTCAGAATTTGCTGATTCATGTATTTTAATTATAATTGGCAAATTCTAAATATTCAAAAGACACATTTAAATCTGAAGTTGTGGGTTATTCAGTGACTATATCTGTTAAGAAATTAGAACAGGAAAACTTTGGTTTAAATCTTGGCGGATAATTAACAATTAACCCCACAGTCCAGTCATAAAATACCTGAGGTTATTATTAAATTCATTATCAGCTTCAAAGGCATTATCTGCATGAAAAAAAAAATAACCGTGGTCTCAGGTTCGAACCCATCTTGGACTGCAAATGTGCCTAATTAAATGTCACCTGTTCTGAACAGTTCTTGAAATGAACTAAAAATGATTCCAGTGTTAATAAGCTTAAAGTTTCTCCACTATTAAGCATAAAAAAGATAGCATAAACTATACTAACTAAATTAGATTGAGGGTTACAAGCTATGACTAATAATAACTAGTTTGTGAACTGCTGATGCAAAACTTCTAAAACAATGAACTATTTTCAATGAAATAGTGACTATTTTACCTTTTTGACAAAATTTATTCCTAATACAATATTCATTTTAAACAAACAAAATGTCATCATATTTGGCTTACTTTTTTTCTCCAGGTCCAGAGGACTTGTGACCAAGCTTCTGGTTGACCTCTGCTTGTGCCTCTTGTATTTCTTTCTCCAGCTGAAATGTCCAAAATGAAGTAATTTATTTTTGTGGGACTGATTTATTGGGACTATCTAATTTTTTTCTGACAGTATTTAAGATACATATTGCGGACCGTATACCTTACTACTATTCCAGGTTTCTTTCCTACTGTTAACTTGTTCTGTAAGTAACAGACAACTTCCTAACATGAATCTAAGTAAGAGGAGGGATGTCCTCCAAGACATTTATCTTCAGTCAATCATAGTTCCACACTGCCAGAGATTAGAACTGAAAGCTTCCTGTCTGAAAGCCTTCTGATCTACCTAATGAGCCTAACTGGTTGGCTCAGACTTAAGTGATCAAACTTGGTACAAAAATGCTGAATGTGAGTATCAGTTACATGTTCCTTGTAACAATTCAGAAAATGGCTGGTCAAACTGACAAAATAGTTTTTGTTTTCTATCTATTGGGTTTTGAGTCACACCAGAAATTTTTTAGGAACTTAAGGCAACTTTTCAGCTTGTGATGGCTGAGGAAACCTGGGGTCTGCCATTATCTTAGGTATGGGCAGGCTCATGGTTAGAATTACCAATATTTCAGAAGACCTCTTCCTGGTATGATAGAATTTTACACCTTGAGCAAG
Organism: Mercenaria mercenaria; assembly: GCF_021730395.1. Taxonomy (NCBI): domain Eukaryota; kingdom Metazoa; phylum Mollusca; class Bivalvia; order Venerida; family Veneridae; genus Mercenaria; species Mercenaria mercenaria. The sequence goes on from NC_069373.1 coordinate 66,808,254, forward strand.
GTTTTGAAACTACAGCTGTGAAATACAAGTAACAAACTGACATAGAACACATACATGTATTTACCCTTACCTTGCTAAATTTCTACAATGAACTTGTCCATCTTTCAATTTGGACAGTACCATTAACTGTTAAAAGAGGTGCTTACTGAAAACATACTGACTACATGGCGAACAATGCAGACCGTGATCACGTACATGCAGGCTAATCTTGGTCTGCACTGGTCGCAAAGGTTGAATCACTTGCCACCAGCAGGCTAAGGGTTGATTAATATACTGCAGCAACTGAGACAAATAATAGTAGAGTACCTGTTTAACATTTTGTAGAGCTCCTTGTAACTGGCCCTCAAGTGCCTCGAGGCTGACCTTGGCATCCTTATCCTTTTTTGCGGCCTCTATTTTTTGTATAGTCTGTAGAACAGCTTTGTTCTGTTCATCAAACTGCTGGATGCTGTCCTGCAGCTTCTGTAACCATAGAGATATACAAGGGAGATAATTCTATTGAAATGTGATTTTGCGTCCTTTTTATGTATACACTGTAGAATAGATTGTTTTGTTTATATTAAAAAACTGATTTTTCTAGTTTCATAAATATTCTGCAAGCATAAAATAATATAAGTAAAAACAAGGGAGGTCATTTTATCAAAATATCAGACAGAGTTAAGTAACCTATTTCATCTCACTTCTTTAGTTACAGATGTGTGCCACAAAATTTATTCTGTTAATTTGTTTCAGCTTTGTTTTTTTGATTCTGCTTTCAAATTTAGTAAAACTATTTTCAAAGCATATCTTTTAAATTCAATTTTATTGCAAATATCCTGGCAGAATAAGATTTTATATGTGTAACAATCTATCTCAAAAATAATAAATAATAGCCGACCATTTTATTCATTCCCCTTTACCCCTTTAAGTTCTTTAACTTTGCTTGTATGTTCAAATGTTTAATTCAATGCCAGGCCTTGGTGAAAAAGTTACGAATGTAGTTGTGAAATACACCACAAACAGTGAAATACAATAAACAACTATAGAAAGTTTAGGATTCTCTTAACTAAGATTAAGTGTTAACTTTAAATATCCTTTTCTTCATAAAAAGAATCATTAATAAATAAAATCTCATTCTTTTTCTCAAAATAATTAAACTATTGTTGCCCTAAACATATCATATTACAATTTTTATGGCTGCAACAAAGGAGTGGTAAACTTGTACATTTTTTTCTATATAACTGGTCTGCTTTGTCCTATAATTATAACTGTATCGCAGCTAGTTACAATTTTAAGCAATGAATAACTAGCAAGTATTGCGATTGAGGGGAGTGAAAATATGTGTTGATTACGTACAAAAAAGCCCTATGCTCTATTAGTTTTGATTGTGACTCACTCTCAATCTACATCCACAAAAACAGTCTTGTTCTGATGTCTTAGGAAAAGATGTGATCATGACCCAGCAGAAGTCAAACCCCTGACCCCTAGGTTATGCTGCTGTCCTCCTTATATGGTCAAGCTTAACATAAATAATCTGCTTCTACCAACTTCTTGGTAACCTATAAATTACTGTTTAACTGAGTTCATTTTATTGAAACAGTCTAATGTAAACACTTAAACAGATTGATTTTTTGTATGTTCTAGTTGGATTTAGAGTCATGCCGACATAGTTTAAGTCATACGGTGACTTTTTCCAGCTTTTACTGGTGGAGGAAGACCCAGGTGCCACTTTAAACAATGTTTCAGGCCCGGGTGGGCACCTGGGTAGAACCATCAGCCTATATAAGCAAGCTCGAGGTCTTCCTCACATGAAAAATTCTACATCCAAACTGAGGTCTTTAACCTACATGGTTTCGGGATAATGGTTCAAAGTCTGTGACCTTAACCACTTGGTCACAGAGGCCCCTATATGGATTGAAACAAATTGCTATTTACTTATGATGCATCTTTATAAAGACAGTAATGAAGCATTCACTAAAAGGCATGCAACTTATCATTGTATATTGGCATATATCAAGCAGATTTCTTCATGCAAAAAAGTGAACAAGCGTGACTGATTGTACACTGACATTCCAGTGAAGGTTTATAATATATGTGACAATTGTGCATGTTGATATATGCATGTTACCTCGATATCACCATCAACATTATCTTGGCATGGGCTGGCATTTCCCTATATGAATGAAAATTATCAATCAGTAGTTGTTTTGAATATATAATTCTAATAATTGTCTTTTTTTCCTATAAATCATGTGGCCAGCACCTTTTCCTCTGTTTTTGTCTTCTTGGTACTAAATTTTACACAGTAAAATTTTGTTCGCTTGAATTATAAGGGACAAGCAAAATTTGTTTGAGTCAACATTATATATTTTGCTGGACCTGAATATGAATTTGAGCGAGGGGTTGTGTACAATTATCCGAGTCTGAGCGAACCAAATTTGACTGTAATATAAAAATATGCAAAAACACCAGATAGAGCTAAAAACAATTAGTAACAAGTGACTAAGTATTGCAGTGGCAATCCCCTGTAACCGGTAGAAAACTGTGTAACTAAGTGTTAGTCCCTTGTGATTGTTGGCAACAGTGTTAGGACTAAAGATGCTCAAGGCATTTAGGATCTAAGAAACAAAAATCATTTTTACTAATTCTATAGTGACCTTGACCTACAAGCACAAATCATGTTTGCGACACATTATCTCATCATGGGGAACATTTGTGTGCAGTATTAAGACATTCCAATCCATCAATGCACATAAAAGTTACGGAGTGGAAACAATTTTACTTGACCTTCAGTAGTGGCCTTGAACTTTGACTGACAACCATGGGTCATGTGCGCAACACATAGTCTATTCATGGGAAACATTTCTGTGTAGGTAATATAAAAATCCTTAAATGCATATAAAAGTTATGGATTTGGAAACAAATTTTTACTTGACCTTGAACAGTGACCCTGACCTTTAATGACAAACATATAATATCATTTGTTGACACATTGTCTCCTCATGGGGAACATTTGTGTGTAGCACTAACATAATCCATCAATGCATATACAAGTTATGGAGCAGAAACTATTTCTACTTGATCTTCAATAGTGACCTTGACCTTTGATCTATAATCATAAGTCATGTACGTGCACAGGGCACTAGACAACTTTTGGGGACAGGTACCCATACCCTTCAGGAAGGGGAATTTTCCTTGTTTTAAGACAAAAGGGGAAGGTTTTAGTCATATATATGTTACTACTTTTCACACTTATGAATACTGTTATCAGTCATTTCTAGCCAATGTAACTATATTGACGCAGTAACCTTCCTTTGGGGCTTGAAAGAGAGTTCATATCTAGTTGTGTCAAACAACCTAGCTATTATCAGGGGAATTTTCTTCTGAGAAAGGGGAAAAAACATATTATTTTATGAGGGGAATGGGGCCTGTAGCTTGTGAATGTAGCTTGAATACTTTTTGAATTGCAGGATTCAGATTTGCAGACAGACAGACGAATGGACAGCATTCTTATAGTCCCCCCCCCCACCCCCACCAACAATAACCATTTCAAAGATGAAAACTTGAAAGCTGAGGTAATTAGCTGCTTTCTTCAGCAGCTAGATATGCAAAGCATTCATTAGATTTGAGTGATGACTTCGTGACAACCTATTGTTATATGACTAGGGTTTGCTTTCTTTTTACAGCAGATAAAATTTATTTCCAGGCAGCAAGACATTTAAAAATGGGGCAAACTGTTAATTCCTATTTCAACCATTTACAGGCATATAAAAGCTATATTCCTCATAGAAACTTTCCTAATCAGCCCATGCAGTTTCAGGAATGAGTCACCTATTTATCTTATTAACTACCCTACATCTCTGACACTTATTTTGATGTGACAAATTAGTCCCTAACACTGATCAGGGCCCTGTCCAACTGAAAATATCATATCTTTATGTTTTCTTTTGGAATACGAGATGATAATTAAATACACAGTATTTGATGAAAAGATGGAAAAATGCAATAGCTCTGCCCTGTTTTTAATATCAAATACAGTTGTCAAATATAATGTTGTAAAATTGTTGAATAAATCTAAAAATGCAAGTGCAAAAAAATCTTTTTTTGAGATGTTGCCAAAGCAGTACTGATTCAAATATTGTCAACCAGCTTGTAATTACCTGCAGTAAATCCAGAACAATACTTTTTACTGATTTAATATCATCAAAATCAGACCTCCAATTTTGAGTAAGTCTAGTTAAATCTTATAATGCACCCCACCCACCTTGTACACCCTTTGAAAAGGGCACCTGTCCGTTTAATTGGCAAGTATATTCGATACTGAAGAAAACCCCAATGTCATAACGAATGCATTGACATCTCACCTTATAGCTATCTTTAGATGACATTGTGTCATTCACTTTATATGTCACAAGCTGCACAAATCATCTGGAAAAATTAAAAACACAACACCTTTTCTTTTGTTGATACTGTTGTGAAGTAATTGCAACTTCCGGCAGGGGAGGCTAATCGTGCTATACTAAAGTATGTCAGGCGCGTAGTAGGTAAAAGATTCAAAACACCGATGCAAGGAGTATAAAGACTGTATAAAATACACTGATCTATGAATAATAATCTTCATTTCTTCAATTTAGGAAGATAAGTCTTATCGAAACCAAACACATTTATCTTTTATTTAGAGTCTTTGGAAAAGGCATCAAGCTTGATAAAAGTCATGTAGCATTCACTTTTCCCCGCCTTTATAACTTTTTAACTTTTATCAAGTGATTAACCAGTTCACAAGCAGGGACAGTGCAGTAAAAATATAATTTTCAGATTTTCAGGGATGGGGAAGTGTATATTTGTTGTAAAAATTACAATTAAGGACAGAGAAGGGGGGGGGGGTATGATGTAGAGATAATAGAATCTATATAGAAACTTATCTGAAAAATGGAGTTAGAGGATGGTATCCTTGTGACCTTGGTGAGACACTGGCCCCAAGATCTTCCTTAAACTTATGATACTTTATTGTATAAAGTTTATATTTTTTACTCAGAGCCCGGAAAAGCAAACAAGAGGGCCATGATGGCCCTATATCACTCACCTGTTATCATTGCACTTGAGGACAAGAAGGTCCTCAGTAAAATATCAAAGTCCAAAGGACAGGAACAACAAAGGAAAGAAATTTAACCAAAAAGAAAAAAGTTCTTACAAGGTATAGATATGTCAAAATACACCTAAAAATTGGAGGTACCATCCATGTTGTACCACAGAAAAGTGGTCTCGGTTTTTCCCTACGGCCAATAATAAAAAAGTTACTAAAAATAAGCTATTTATAGTAACGTAAAAGGGAAGTAATTAAAAAAATAAATATTGTAAGTGAACAAAAGAAGGATCTGCCAAATAAATCTGTTGACATAAATGAAATTTCAGATCAGTATCTTCATTAGTTATGGAGATGTACCCATTTTAATTTGAAATAAAGGGAGGTAATTTGACATAAACCTGTCCATAGTTATCCACCCTGATTGTCTCTGTCCAATTAATAACAATACTGGTTGCCGACCCAGATTCGGACAATTTCACAACCTTTTCATCTGTCATATTTTAATTTTTAATTCAAGATTCATCAAAATGATACCTGAATCAAGTTCAGATCTTCGGTGTCGCTAAACACAAATTTGTTTGTATATAAAAATAAACTGAACACGTCACTGAGGCCTGAAAGAGGGTACGTAAATTTAACGTTTTCAGCGTGTTGCAGGACCCAGAAATCAGACAGTAGGAAAATACTAATTATCATCACTTCTGTTTGGCAGAATCACGTTTAGGTCGGTTTTAATGATAAAAAGTATTGTTAACCTTGTAAATGTTTGATGCTGCTGAGAGTTTGAAAAATCCAGCTGGCCTACATACGACACAAAATTTTAGGTAAAACAATTTGGTTTAAACGCATTTAACTAGTGGTATTAATGGGAAAACAATCTATTTTGATTACAATCAGGGGAGGTAACCAGATATAAAATAACTCTGGAACCTACGACTGGATCTGATTTGTCATGGAATCCAAGATTTATTGTTGTTGAAGATATTTTGTAAGTTTGTATCAAATAAAACCATAAATGAAGTCTCTATATGGCTGCAAAAGCCAAAATAGCCAATTTTGGACCTTTAAGGGGCCATAACTCTGGAACCCATAATGGAATCTGGCCAGTTCAAGAAAGGAACCAAGATCTCATGGTGATACAAGTTATGTGCAAGGATGGTAAAAATCAAATCATAAATAAAGCTGCTATTGTGCAGACAACTTCAAAATAGCTAATTTTGGCTGTTTCAGGGGCCATAACTCTGGAACCCATAATGGGATCTGGCCAGTTCAAGAAAGGAACCGTGACCTTATGGTGATACAAGTTGTGTGCAAGTTTGGTTAAAATAAAATCATAAATGAAACTACTATCATGCAGACAAGGAATTGTTGACGCACGGACGCAAGCATGGACAGACGGACACACGGACTGACGACAGACGAAGGGTGATCACAAAAGCTCACCTTGTCACTATGTGACAGGTGAGCTAAAAAAAGTACCAGAAATTAAGTCAGGTCCCTGTGACCTTGACCTTTGAGCCAAAATCAATAGGGATCTTCCTCAAACTTGTGATATTTAGTCATTGTGTAAAGTTTGAAAGCTGTAACTGTTGTACTTATTGACATAGAGCCTGGAAAGCTAAACAAGAGGGCCAAAATGGCCCTATATCGCTCACCTGTTATCATTGCACTTAAGGACAAGAAGGTCAAAAAAATCATAATCAAGTTCAATCAAAAGAATCATGAGAAAATATAGTTGAAATTTTCTTAAAGGTACAGATATGTCAAAATACACCTAAAAATTGGAGGTACCATCCATGTTTTACCACAGAAAAGTGGTCTCGGTTTTTCCCTATGGCCAATAATAAAAAAGTAACTAAATAAGCTATTTATCGTAATATAAAAGGGAAGTAATTAAAAAAAAATATTGTAAGTGAACAAAAGAAGGATCTGCCAAATAAAAACAAGAGCATTGCAATGCAACGCAAATGCAGAGCAATATACACACAAAACGAAGTCATATGACCTTTGACCCCTAAATGTGACCTTGACCTTGAAGTGAGCCATTTGAAAAATGCGCTCTGCACATCGTTTTGATGTGGTGAACATTTGTGTCAGGTTTCTTTGAAATCCTTCAAGGGGTTCAAGAGTTACAGAGCAGAAGGGAAATACGCTAACCAACAGACAGACAGACAGACGGACACCGAGGTGATAACATAATATGTCCCTTACGTATAAAAAGGAATCAAGATCTTATGGTGATACAAGTTGTGTGCAAGTTTGGTTAAAATAAAATCATAAATAAAGCTGCTATTGTGCAGACAAGGTCAAAATAGCTAATTCTGGCCCTTTCAGGGGTCATAACTCTGGAACCCATTATGGGATCTGGCCAGTTCAAGAAAGGAACCAAGATCTTATGGTGACACAAGTTTTGTGTAAGTTTGATTAAATTCAAATCATAAATGAAGCTGCTATTGTGCAGAAAAGGTCAAAATAGCTAATTCTGGCTCTATCAGGGGCCATAACTCTGGAACCCATAAAGGAATCTGGCCAGTTCAAGAAAGGAAGCAAGATCGTGTGGTGACACAAGTTGTGTGCAAGTTTGGTTAAAATCAAATCATAAATGAAGCTGCTATTGTGCAGACAAGGTCAAAATAGCTAATTTTGGCCCTTTCAGGGGCCATCACTCTGGAACCCATAAAGGAATCTGGCCAGTTCAAGAAAGGAACTGAGATCTTGTGTTGATACAAGTTGTGTGCAAGTTTGGTAAAAATTAAATAATAAATAAAGCTGCTGTTGTGCAGACAAGGTTAAAATAGCTAATTTTGACCCTTTCAAGGGCCATAACTCTGGAACCCATAATGGGAACTGGCCAGTTCAAGAAGGGAATCAAGATCTTATGGTGATACAAGTTGTGTGCATGTTTGGTTAAAATAAAATCATAAATGAAACCACTATCGTGCAAACAAGAAATTGTGGACGGACGACCGACGGACGACAGACGAAGGGCGATCACAAAAGCTCACCCTGTCACTACGTGACAGGTGAGCTAAAAATACCAGAAATTAAGTCAGGTCCCTGTACCTTGACCTTTGACCACTGATCTCAAAATCAATAAAGATCTTCTTCAAGTAGTACTTAGTCATTGTATAAAGTTTGAATGCTGTTTTAATTGGTGACTCACAGTCTAAAAACTATTTTCAGTGTCCTGGTTACTGTGACCTTGACATATGACCCTTAAACAAAAAGGATCCTCCCCAAGTGGTGCTTAGTCATCCGGTAAAGTTTGAAGTTTGAATCACCAATGAAACAGTTATATGCCCTCAAAGATGGAGTTGGTATCCCAGTCTTCTTTCTAAAATATTAAAAACTAGATGTGTGTGCATTCATAGGACACTGGTGCCTCCACTTCCTACCACTGTACATTATTTGAGCCGCGCCATGAGAAAACCAACATAGTGGGTTTGCGACCAGCATGGATCCAGACCAGCCTGCGCATCCGCGCAGTCTGGTCAGGCTCCATGCTGTTCGCTTTTAAAGCCTATTGGAATTGGAGAAACTGTTAGCAAACAGCATGGATCCTGACCAGACTGCGCGGATGCGCAGGCTGGTCTGGATCCATGCTGGTCGCAAACCCACTATGTTGGTTTTCCCATGGCACGGCTCATTTCATGACTCTAGGTGAAATATTTTTAAAGATAACTGCAACATAAGCTTTTAAGCATTTTATTTGTATTTATACTAAGTCAAGGCTCATACTCTGGTCTGACTGAGTGAAATCTAAAACAGATCACCAGGTGCACAACACATGCTTTATAACAATCCTCAAAATTTGTTTATTACTCTTGGTAAAATACTTTTGAGATACATGTGACACTAATTTTTATGCCCTCAATGCATTTTTTTTTACTAAGTCAACGTAAGTAATATTCCTGCATGGATTCATGATTCTAGGTCACATCTTTAAGATGTACGCAGCACAAACTTTTGAGCACATAAATGTGTATTTTTTACTAAATCAAGGACCATAACACTGGTCTGGCTGAGTGAAATCCCAAACACAACTTCACATGCTATATAACAATCCTGTAATGTGACTCTCAGTCAGATACTTTTTCAGATAAAAATAACACAAACGTTTATTCCCTTTTATGCACATTATTGACTAAATCAAGGGCCAGAACTCTGGTTTGGCCGAGTGAAATCTCAAACAAAACCGTAGGTATTGAAAAATACTCCTATAATGTTTCATAACCCTAAGCCAAATATTTTTGAGATACATGCAACACAAACTTTTTGGCATTTGTTATACATATTTTTGACTTTTTTTATGCATATGTAGTCAAGTGCCATAACTCTGGTTTGGCTGCTGAATGATAATCCTATGAGGTTTGATGACTCTTGGCAAAATGCTTCTTGAGATATGTATTTTTACGCGTATTTTGACAAAGTCAAGGGGGCATACCTCTGGCAGGGCTCTGTGAAATCCCAATTAAAACACCAAGTGCACAACTGCACATGCTAATTGACAATCCTGTGAGATTTGTGAAGTCTGGGTTACTTTTTGAGACACCAGCATCTATAAGTGCCCCCTCCTTCCAAATTTTGGTGGTGGTGGTGGTGGTGTAGGCAGGGGTGGGAGATGGGCTCAAAAACAAAAATCCATATTATACATGTATAACAAACATAATCATGTAATCTAAAATATTTTATTATTATAATAATCAGGACTTATAAATGATAAACATACACTTTTTGGTCAAAACAAAATGAAAAATAATGATTCATCTTTTTAACTAATAGTTAAAACTACTTACAAAATGTGTATTGTCATACTGCACATGAACTTATGGCTCCTAATAACAATGTTCATGTAATTAAGCATATTCCATATTGTGATTTCAGCATGGAAAGCAATCAAATTGTGTGAGCTACATTAATGACTAAGGGAAGCATGCTGAAATGAGCCATATTAATGGTGGAAGCAGGCTTAAATATGCTATCTTAAGACCAAGGGAAGAATGCTGAAATAAGCCGCATTAATGACGGAAGCATTCTTAAATAAGCTCCAATAATGACCGAGGGAAGCATGCTGAAAAGAGATGCATTAATGACAGAAGCATGCTTAAATAAGCAGCTCCATTAATGACCGAGGGAAGCATGCTTAAATAAGCTCCAATAATGACCGAGGGAAGCATGCTGAAACTAGCTGCATTAATGACCAAGGTAAGTATGCTTAAATAATCAACATTTATGACCAAGGTAAGTATGCTTAAATAATCAACATTTATGACCGAGGCAAGCATGCTTAAATAAGCTGCATTAATGTCAAAAGTAAGCATGCTTTAATAATCTACATTTATGACCGAGGCAAGCATGCTTAAATAAGCTGCATTAATGTCAAAGGTAAGCATGCTTAAATAATCTACATTTATGATCGAGGCAAGCATGCTTAAATAAGCTGCATTAATGTCAAAGGTAAGCATGCTGAAATAATCTACATTTATGACCCAAGCATGCTAAAGCAAAGTACATTAATGACTGAAAGAAGCATGATGAAATGAGTTACATTAATGACAGAAGTGTACTAAAGTAGTAAACAATAATAAGAAATCACATGGAATTTGCCATTATGGGTTAAATACCATAAAATGAGTCTTCCTTACCACATGTAAATTAATGACAAGCGGACCATGATGGTCCTGAATCGCTCACCTCTTCCCACATGACCCAGTTTTGAGTATGACGTCGTTTTTTCTATTATTTGACATAGTGACCTATTTTTGAGCTCATGTGACCCAGTTTTGAACTTGACCTAGATATTACCAAGATAAAAATTCTGATCAATTTTCATGAAGATCCATTGAAAAATATGGTCTCTAGAGAGGTCACAAGGTTTTTCTATTATTTGACCTATTGACCTAGTTTTCGAAGGTACGTGACCCTGTTTTGAACTTTATCTAGATATCATCAAGGTGAACATTCCCACTAATTTTCATGAAAATCTCATGAAAAATATGGCCTCTAGAGAGGTCACAAGGTTTTTCTATTTTTATACCTACTGGCCTAGTTTTTGACCGCACATGAACCAGTTTCGAAACTGACCTAGATATCATCAAGGTGAACATTCTGACCAATTTTCATGAAGATCCAATGAAAAATATGGCCTCTAGAGAGGTCAAAAGATTTTTCTAATTTTAGACCTACTGACCTAGTTTTTGACTGCAGTTGACCCAGTTTCGAACCTGATCTAGATATCATCAAGATGAACATTCAGACCAACTTTCATACAGATCCCATGAAAAATATGGCCTCTGAAGAGGTCACAACGTTTTTTCATTATTTGACCTACTGACCTACTTTTTGATGGCACGTGACCCACTTTCGAAACTGACCTAGATATCATCAAGATGAACATTCTGACCAATTTTTATGGAGATCCATTCAAAAGTATGGCCTCTAGAGAAGTCACAAGGTTTTTCTATTTTTAGACCTACTGACCTAGTTTTTGACCGCACATGACCCACTTTCAAACTTGACCTAGATATCATCAAGATGAACATTCAGACCAACTTTCATACAGATCCCATGAAAAATATGGCCTTTAGAGAGGTCACAAGGTTTTCCTATTATTTGACCTACTGACCTAGTTTTTGACGGCACGTGACCCACTTTCAAATCTGACCTAGATATCATCAAGATGAACATTCCAACCAACTTTCATACAGATCCCATGAAAAATATGGCCTCTAGAGAGGTCACAAGGTTTTTCTATTATCTGACCTACTGACCTAGTTTTTGATGGCACGTGACCCACTTTCGAACTTGACCTAGATATCATCAAGGTGAACATTCTGACCAATTTTCATGAAGCTCTCAGGAAATATATGGCCTCTAGAGAGGTCACAAGGTTTTTCTATTTTTAGACCTACTGACCTAGTTTTTGACCGCACGTGACCCACTTTCGAACACGACCTAGATATCATCAAGCTGAACATTCTGACCCATTTTCATACAGATCCCATGAAAAATATGGCCTTTAGAGAGGTCACAATGTTTTTCTATTATTTGACCTACTGACCTAGTTTTTGAAGGCATGTGACCCAGTTTCGAACTTGACCTAGATATCATCAAGGTGAACGTTCTGACCAATTTTCATGAAGATCTTGTGAAATATATGGCCTCTAGAGAGGTCACAAGGTTTTTCTATTTTTAGACCTACTGACCTAGTTTTTGAAGGCAAGTGACCCAGTTTCGAACTTGACCTAGATATCATCAAGGTGAACATTCTGACCAATTTTCATGAAGATCTTGTGAAATATATGGCCTCTAGAGAGGTCACAAGGTTTTTCTATTTTTAGACCTACTGATCTACTTTTTGGCCGCACGTGACCCAGTTTCGAACTTGACCTAGAATTTACCAAGATGAACATTCTGACCCATTTTCATAAAGATCCCATGAAAACTGTGACCTCTAGAGATGTCACAAGGAAAAGTTTACGCACGCACGGACGAGGGACGCTGCGCGATCACAAAAGCTCACCTTGTCACTTCGTGACAGGTGAGCTAAAAACTCAAACATTAATAAGCCCTTATCAGTTAAATTATCACACTAAACAAGATGACATTCAGAAAAAAGTAATTAGAAGTACAAAACAAGAGCACCGCCTTGCGGGTGCTGACGCTCATCTGATTTTTTTTGTATAATAGAAATATTGTCCTACCCATGATTTTCTAAGTCTAAAAAGGGCCATCACTCTTGCAAAAAGCAGGATAGAGTTATGTTTCTTGATGTACAGTGTCCACTTATGATGGTGAAAAACTGTTGCAAGTTTTAAAGCAATAGCTTTGATAGTTTATGAGAAAAGTTGACTTAAACATAATATTCAACCAAGAAAATGATTTTTCTAAGTCCAAAAGGGGCAATATTTATTGCAAAAAGCAGGATAGAGTTATGTTTCTTGATGTACAGGGTCAGCTTATGATGGTGAACAAGAGTTGCAAGTTTTAAAGCAATAGCTTTGATAGTTTAAGAGAAAAAGTTGACCTAAACATAAAACTTAACCAAGAAATCTGATATTTTCTAAGTCCAAAAGGGGCCATAAATCTTGCAAAAAGCAGGATGGAGTTATGTTTCTTGCTGTACAGGGTCAGCTTATGATGGTGAACAAGTGTTGCAAGTTTTAAAGGAATAGCTTTGATAGTTTAGGATAAAAGCTGACCTAAACATAAAACTTAACCAAGAAAACTGATTTTCTAAGTCCAAAAGGGGCAATAATTCTTGCAAAAAGCAAGATGGAGTTATGTTTCTTGATGTACAGGGTCTGCTTATGATGGTGAACAAGTATTCCAAGTTTCAAAGCAAAAGCTTTGATAGTTTAGGAGAAAAGTTGACCTAAACATAAAACTTAACCAAGAAATCTGATATTTTCTAAGTACAAAAGGGGCCATAAATCTTGCAAAAAGCAAGATGGAGTTATGTTTCTTGCTATACAGGGTCAGCTTATAATGGTGAACAAGTATTCCAAGTTTCAAAGCAATAGCTTTGATAGTTTAGGAGAAAAGCTGACCTAAACATAAAACTTAACCAGGCAACGCCGACGCAGACGCCGACGCCGACACCGACGCCGACGCCGACGCCGACAACCGCTCAAGTGATGACAATAACTCATCATTTTTTTTCAAAAAATCAGATGAGCTAAAAATGAAAAAAAAAAAAAAACAACCATGATATGAACATATTACTGTTAAATGATAAATAATCGTAAGTGGAATAGTAAATATCACAATATAAACTCATATAGTGGAATACAATCAACTTTCTTTCAGAAAATGCTATTACTTTTTGAAAACAGTTTCTTAGAAATTTTATAAAGATTTTGTAAGGAAACTTTGCTTTTACTAATTAAGATCTTCTGAAATTTTTGTAACTGTTACAATCCATTTAGAAACAAGAGTCAAAATTGATTTTTTTTTTCATTTTTTTAGGTCAAAACTGACAAAAATTTACTATGAAAAACATCCTATCAAAATCCTTGTTTGGTGATAAATTTGATGATAAATTCAAAGCTTATCTAGATGTTTTGTAAGTTTTTATTACCAACCTCACAGAATGTTTGGTGACCATCTTGACAATGATAAAGACAAAAATACAAACCATAACAAATAATACAACACAAGATATCAACTAATCATATAGTTTTGTCATCAAATAAAATACATGAAATAAAACAAAATTCTCTGGAAAAATATATTGCACAACATAATGAAAATACTTCATGACTGAAATAAATTATTATTTAAATAATTATCACATAATTTTAATGAAAAATGACTGAATACAGAAAAAATATACAATCAATTTCTTATTCCCCTCACAGGTTCTATTGATCAGCTGTACTGGAGAATACTGTCAGTCAAGGTTGTTCTGCACGTTCGGAACAATTTTTCTTCTACAATGTAGAATTGGATTAAACTTATGTTTTTCAGAACTTACGAATCTCTTTAGAAACTTCGGCAAATAAAATATATAGGGTCTTGTGCTGGATATTTTGCTAGACAGATTTGAAAAATCTTTGGGAAAACCACAATTTTGATATTTTCACGAAAAGTAATGTGTCTACAATGTAGATTTTAACAAAACTTCTCACAGCCATAAATAATCATATGGTCTATAATATGGTGTTATAAAAGGTATATGTAGGCATGCTCGTTTGTTTAGATATTTGCCCATGATTAAACAGATTCTTACATTTCAAGCTGATTTCAATATAATTTGATTTATTTAAAGTATCAAACATTCTAGTATCATTATTTTCTTATTCTTATTATTATTATTATACCAGATTTATATAGCGCCCTTTTCATGATTAATTTCACGTTCAAAGGCGCTTTACATAGTTCAAATGCAGCCACACAGGGTGCATAATTCATCCTCTACTAGTACAGACACAAAGCGATCTGACCAGAGGGACAGAGTGAGACAAAGCCCCCATGTCAGAGAGATCAGAAATCAGATACAGGCTTGTCCGGCTAACTTAGCCTAGCTCGTTGCGAATAGACAGCCTGGTTCTTTAACGTGCCCAGTGTATAGCACTGATACATGCAAGGATTGCCTGGGTTCCTGACCAGTACACCTCTAGTTGGGTGGGAAACACTTAAAAGCATTTCTGAAATTCCCAAGTAACTGCCGTGGATGGAACCCCCAACCTCAGGATTGGAAGGCCAGTGTGCAAACCACTGAGCTATAGGTCCACCCATTTTATTTTTGTATGCCAAGTCCAGGCTTTATTTGGTATGTTACCTGGATAAAGATCGTTACACTACTACTTCTAGTTTAACAAACACGCAGAACTACCTTAAGCGCATGTGCACTGGCTATAAGTACAACAGCATTTTCCCAGCACAGTACATTTGCTTCCATACAGTACATGTACATCTATACAATGCAGGTGCACATTCTCACTTCACTTGCACTAGACCAACACATGGTTACTTGTATTTAGAGGATATTTGTTTGCATATGTGTAAGATCGAAATATCTTCCATAATACTTCAATAAGTGTAAAAGCCACATGTGAAAATATATGATCGGTTGTATATGGGTGAAAGATATTTCAAATTACATGTGAAACAGATTTTCTTTTTTATCTAATTTTTTTTCAATGGTTTAAATAAATTTTACCCATTTCATAGTTCCTTACCACCGAAAGATATTTTTGACTGTGAAATTACTAAAACATTTAATCATTTAATTCTAAAATTAATTTTCAATAATTCACTGCGAGGCACAAATATTATGGCAGGAAATAGCAAACAATATCAAATATGTCCATTCTTAACCATTAGCAAGGTTTTGATTTCATACTGGTATGCACTGATGTATATATTATAATTTGTATTTGATTAAGTTTGGTAAATGTTATAAAAGCATTCTTGCTACATGCTTAGAAAATCGGATTATATATTATAGGTTTTTATGAGGACATTTTAAAAGTGTACAGCTAAATAGCAAAAGCATGTTAATTTTGACACCTCATGACAGTTATTGAGATGAAGAATAAAAATCCTATTTGTATGAAATCACAACCCTTACTCAAATATAAATACAGTCGAAACTCAGTATCTCGAATTTCAAGGGACCGTGCTTTTTATTTCAAGATAACCGAAATTCGAGTTATGAGGAGGGAAGTATATGGACGCAAAGTACACATTCAGAAAAGATTTAATAAAAAATAAAAAGTGTTTCCTTGATGTCGTGTATATGCTGTCGGCACTTTACGCGTACACGATCAGGTTTCAGTTTTCATCGCGATTACCCCATTAATTCATTAGTTTATATTAAGAGCAATTTTCATAAGTCTAATAACAAATGACTGCTAATTAAAGAAATTTAATGTTTACATAAAACAATTATCATTATTGCACATGTAAAAAAGTATGACATCATCTCACTTTGATAATCGCCACACCTTTGATATGTTGGCATCATGGTTTTCTGGTTAGGCAATAAACATGGACATGTGTTAAAAACCAAACACTTTCACAATGACATGTGTGAAATTTTATCGAATATTTTTCTCACTTCGACTTACCGAGTTTACAATGCACTTGAATTTTAATGACGTGACTGAAAATCCCTTTCGACACATCCGGAGTCTTGGTAAGTCAAATTTTGACGTAACCGAAGTTGAATTACATGCATAAAGAAGGAAATTTGACGGGACTTGAAAATTTCATCGACTTAAGCGGAATTTCGAGGTAAACGAGTTTGAGATACCGAGTTTCGATGTATTATGAATGATTTTAACTCAAAACAAACCAATTAAACGATAACATAAACAAATACAAACAAGAAACATATTTTATCATGCACTCCTCTGCAGTTTAAAACTTTAACAGACAAACAAACAAAACAAATATACAATCTATTATTCATAACGTATGCACTTCTTTGCAATATTAATTAATAGGAAATAAATAACAAACAAAACATAAATACCTAATAAAAATACGAATAAATTAACCGTGTTTCAAATAATGCTGTTTTTACCTAAGAAAATTAATATTCTTAGTTAGCAAGAAATTAAATTTCGTAAGATAAAAGTCACTTAAACATGTAAAAATTAATGGCACTTTAAAGTGTCCTTTCAATTCTTAAATTCTGCAAACTGTGTAACTTAAAAAATAAGTTCATCCCATGATTTGATTCCAAGACTACAAATAATTGCACAAGAAATGAATATTTTGTAACTCAGTCATAACACTCAAAGAATACTCTTAACATCACTGCCTGTGAATTATGTGATATCTCTTTGCATGTATGTGTTTTTTTATGTCATCATCAGTGAAAACTGTGATATAACTGTGAATGAATATTTTGAGATCATTGTAAATGCATAATGTGACATCACTGTACACGGACAGCATTGTGAATGGAAATAGCGAAATCACTCTAAAAGGATATTATGACATTGTTGTAAATGTATGACCTTGCCCTTTGACCTTCTGACCCCCAACAGAGTAAGAGTCCTCAAGTGACCACAGGCAATCATCCTATGAACTTTGTGGACTGCTGGCTATAACGTTCTTTAGTTACTGAATGGAAACGGTAGTCAGCCTCAAGATCAGTTTGACCTTAACAATCGACCTCTCCCCCCTGAAATACTTGGAGCCATCTACCCACCACAGGCAATCATCCTATGAAGTTTGACCTTAGTGAGACCAAGTGTTCTCCAGTTAATGTTCGCCAACCAAATGGTCTACCAAGCAACCAACACAGAGACTCAGTGAACATGACAATATACCTCCTATTCTTTGTAACATCATTGTAAATAGATACTGTAACAGCACTGTGAATGCATTCTTTAGAAATACAATCTGGGGGAAAATCATATTTAAACCCTAAAAGCATGAATGCCGTTTTGTTGGGTGTTGCTTAATGGTGGAGAAAGACTCCACTAGGCATTATTTCAAGCAAGGGTAGGCACCAGGGCAGAACCTGTGACATTCTACAAGCCATTTAGATGGCTTCCAGAATATGTAGTACTGTACATATATATAAAACAAAATAATTACAGTCTCAAGTAAAATAATGATAACTCTGACTAGATACTATTAAATATTCAACTAACCTATAGCTTAAGTCAGTTAACCTAAGGTTAATTCTACAGCACTGTGTATGTTATAGTAAAACATCACAAACAAAATAATAAGGATAAATAACAATAAATAAATCACACAGCAGAAATTGCAACTTCCCTAATGCTTATTAACGTAATTAAAATCTAAATTAACTACATATTATGTAATAGATGCATTTTACTGAAAAAGATATACATATAATCAACACATAGACATCTACCAGGGGCATGGCATTTTGCAAATAGAAAAAAGCAGGGGGGGGGGGGCTGTTTATAAAAGGCCTGGGAAAGTGTTTATACTGAAGAAATGGTAAAATGCCTTTTCTCAAACAAGTGTGTCATTATGTTGACCTTAATCACCTTTTGGTTCTAAGTGGAGTCTAGACAGTATATAAAGTTACATGGGCAGATCTTGTAGATTGATTTCATAAAGGAAACTAAGAGATTTTGATAACTATTGTACTATTTTACTGTTTAGTTTTCTGTATTTTAATGATGTACATCAAGATAGAATGGACCACTGTTAAAATATTCCATACATGAAATGCATTGGACTGGGAAGGTGGCATCTATATTGGATCTGCGGCAATTGTATTGTATCTTTTTTTCTCTCGCTTTTCTGTAATATATAAATGTTTTTTTTTTGTTGCTGTTTTTTTTTTTTGCAGTACCATACTATATTTTCTTTTTTCTTTTTCAATTCCTGATTTGATTGTTCACATATATCACAGTATTTCTAAATAACATATAGTCTGCTTTGTCAGGGGAGGGCCCCCAATAATGCTGTTATAACTTCTGGCTCAACCCTTTTGTATATTTACATTGATGTATTTATGTATGCTTGTTGTATGTGTGTGTATTAAATATGTATATATATATATACAATAAAATATGATAAAACTAAGATACGGAAAGTCATGTTTTATAAATATTTTTGGAGCACTTTGTATTTTGCTAAAAAATGTTAACAACATGCTACAATGTAAAATGTTTTCACAGTTCCAAGGTCCTTAGTTTATACTAATTTATTTTAACTTGATTGTGATGAAAGCTTCAAGCTTATTGGAACTACCCTCGAGTCTGCTTCCTGGAATAACCGGTACTGATGTCATATGAGAAGTCATGATTGTGACCCCAGTGGGGCTCTAACCCACAACCCCTGGATTGAGTGGCCGGCACCTTATCCACTAGACCACCGCTCCCCACTCCAAGGCCCTTAATCCAACAGTACTTTAATAAGAATAAATCAATCAAAAATATATCAAAAATTCAATATCATACATTTCTTAAACAGAAAGCCTGTATGAGGGAACACAAACCTTGACAAAATCATATCAGACTGTAACACCAAAAAGTGTTCAGAAATTATTTCAATACAAAAAAGCATTACAAACTCTTATACACAGTCAAAACAGAATTTCTAACATGAACCTAGAGTTTGTTTATGGTAAGTTGAAAACTGAGACTGAAAGTTACTTTGATAACTTCATGGAATGACAGATTATGCTGGATAAGGATTAACTAGCTAGGAAATTTATATTCATGAAAGCAATGCCTCTGAAAAAATTTATAAATGATACTGAAAATTATCAAAGTGTGTGCGTATCTAAAATATAGGGTATATGTTATATTCATTTTTACTTTCAAAATATATGAATATATAAACTGAATGAAGAATAACATGATACCAAATTTCATGACATGATTACAGATTTATAAAGTGATAAATTTTAAACCAATACAAATATTTAAAAGAATGTTAGTCAAAAGATGATTCACTTCACGAGAACCATAAGAAATATATAGCTGTAGATGCCGCAATTTGTCTCCAACAAAAATATCCTGTTGGCAATGTAGATGGATGTTGATCACCTCTGTCTTACACAGGCTAACAGCACCATTGGAGGACTTTTGAAATAATGTTCTATGTATGCATCAGCAGCAAGTATGGCTCTGGCCCCGAACCTTTGCAAAACATCAAAACCAAACCTGTTACATCCTCACACAAATGTCTGCAAGAAAAAAGTTCAAGTAAGATGTTTTGTTTATTTGTTTGATTTGGATATTATAATGTTTTTCAATGGTATTTCAATTATGTAACAGGCAGTCAGTGTCCAGGACTAACATGTTCTCCGCAAGTATCAGACAACTCCCACACATGAATCAGAAGCATTGATTTTGGGCAGGAATCTAACTTGTAACTTCCTATTTCATAGTCTTGTACTCTTCATTCTGAACTGAACATGCATACTTCCAAAGCACTGTACGGTGGATCTTAAGGCATAACACTATCGTATTTTGACTATTGCCTTGTCTGGAACCTGAGAAAAAAACACCTCCTTCTTAATGAAGGGAGATTTTTAGAATTGGATACCATACTGTTAAATAATTAAAAATTGTAGGGGACTAATTTCTGTTTTTATCCGCAAAATAAAATCTCAACAAAGACTTAAAATTCATATTCATTTTATCTGCAAATGATGAAATCCACAATCTTGTATCCCAACTGAGCTGCTGTTTGGGCTCAAACCACAAAACTTCATGCCCTTGAAATTAAATGGTTTGACAGTAATTACCAAAGGTTTCAGATTCATAAACCTGAAGTCTCCAACAGATTCATAAAACCAAGATCTCTATAGCTGGTATTACATAAAGTAAAAAATACAGCAGTATGAATAGAAATCCGAACAATGTGTATTGCAGGGAATCTCTGCGATTTTACTTAAAAGCTGATGAAAACAATAATTGATTTTACACCACTACTTCAATTCAATATCTCTTAAATGGATATTTTCATAAAATGCAATTTGATTAACACATCTATCTGGGATTTTTTTTTGGTAACCATGGCAACCAGATTTTCGCTTTCCAGTCATAAAACATCATTATTTCTTAGTCATAAAACTGCCGACTTCTACAATTTATTGGAATATTTGAATAAAAATGTTGGATTATCATTAACAGGTCAGGCTATCACTCTATCTTTGTCATAAAACAGTTGATTTCTATATTTTATTGGAATATTTTGGGAATAAAGTGATTATCACTAATCAGCCAAACTTTGAAATTAGATTATTACCATAAATAAGGACAATAAAATGGCACAGGGAAAATCAATAGCTGGAAGCCGTAATATAAACCGTTATTAGCAGCACAGATTTCATGGAGCTGTTCCAAAATATTATACAGTACTATCTTCATTACCATGAATTAAATGAGGACTTTTTCTTGTATTTAAGAAGTTAATAAATGGATAACAACAATAATTCACTGTAACAACATTTGACAGAGTTCAAAAATCTCAAGGACAGAATCAGTTTCAAAAGCATGATATGCTTTTGACAGTTCCTATGTATTAAAGTGTTATCTGTAAATAAATGTGTCCATAGGTACAGATGTCGGAATACTGTGCACCCTATATAGTGAATTTAAAAGCCAACAGCATAAAAATATCAAAAACGGAGGACCTCCATGTTGTACGTCAGAAAGATGGTCTACGATTTTCCCTACAACAATAATAAAGAGTTTCAAAATAACTATTTAATAACATAAAGGAAGTATTATGTAAAAAAGGATCTCCAAATTTAAAAACAAGAGCACAGCAATGCAGAGAAATTAACACCAAAGCAAAGTCGTACAATAACCTTGCCCTAATGGACTTGAACTTGAATGCGATCATCCGAAACATGCGCTCACATCATCGATGTTGATTTTTGCAAGTTTTCTTTGAAATCCTCGTAGCAGTTTAAAGAGATACAAAACAGGACACGAAACAAATGAAGACCTTGACTTGAAGCGAGACATGCCAAAAATGCACTCTGCATGCGCTACGAGTGGTGAACGTTGTGTCAATTCTTTAAAATCCTTCAACGGGTTCAAGAGTTTGCAAAGCAGACAGAAATGACATGGACGGACAGACGGACACTAAGGTGTACAAATACGTCCCTTTGGGCATATAAAAACAAAAGCAATTTGTCATGGCATATACCTCATCTATTAGTGTACTCTAGGCAGTTTTTAGAACTCAAAGCATATTTGAAAACCCACGCACAAGAATATCATCTCTATGAGATTGCAACTTCATAAAGAGCTTCACTGAATATGCAGAAGTTTGAGGAGTACTCCAGAAAAGACAGCTACTTACTAATTTGATAACAAAGGGCAACAATATCATATAACCATAATATCATCCATACCTGGAAATTGAAACTAATAGCAATTCTTTGAAAGCTTCTAGATTTAAGTTTTGGTTAAATTCAGCAAGTGGTCTCAGAATATTCCAACAAGAACTGAGGACGACAACATGTACGCTGAGTGGAGTCTGGCGACAATATACTTCCTTCCGGAACATACATACACACACAAAACACACACATCACAGGTATACCATCAAGTAGCTTATTGAACCAAAGGTATAGTTACAATGTTTATGATATCAAACCTTGTTTGAAGAATGTGGAATATCGAGCTGTGATATGGAGTGGGATGCTGCGGATTTTGCTGGCGCTCCTCTATGGTAATGCGTGCTGAAAACATGAACAGTAGACGTTAAAGCAGTTTGAAAACAAGAACATTTATATATCATATAAGTGACTTTAGGCAGATAGTTTCCTACAAGTATGGGTTGGTGATTGAAAGGAACATTTATTATCATGTACATAGCCTTAGCATGGGTCATCTATAGTATGTGGTTGAAAGCGGAAATCACAAGTGAGGAAAGCAAATAACCCAAAAGGTATGAAAATCATAGTCAAATCATCGAAGTTAAAACAAAAGATACAAACGACTGATGGATACAGCACCACCAATATTTAATACATATTGATCACTTCATGAACTACCATGACTTTGACTAAAAATCAAGGATAAAGGCCCATGTGAATGCTCTTTTTGAAACATCACTGAGCTTAACCACGCGAATGACTGGACCTCAAAACATTAGATTCATTCCTTGCCTAAGCGCAATGTACTAGCCAAGGTAGGGGGTAGTTGATCAAGTCATTCTCAAGATACTAAGCAGAAAAGGTTTTTGACTAACAGATTGTGCAGTTCTGGATCATTTGTCAAATTGTTCTTAAACTGTTGAAAGGAAACACTTTTTGTACCAACAGACAGTGTGACACTGAACTTTGACACTAAGATTCATACAACTGCAATATGCGACTCCTCCATTCTAAAAATTAAGATTCTAAAATATGAGTGAATCTTAGTTTTTGTACTAAGTGTCACCTTGCCTTGGCCTTGACATGATTCGCACAATAGCATGCGCATGTCAGTGTGCGCCAGTTTAGATCATAGTCAGAAGTTCAAGATTCAGTGAATCAGTTTTGTACAAGGCATGTGACCTACTTGACCCATACCTAAAATCTTTTGGATCATTTCTGCCCAAAAGCATGTGCATATCAATTTACGATAAACGTCAATGCAGTTAAGTTATTGAGCAGAATGCATGCTACAACTGTGACTCAATAATGCCTTTTGGTATAATAAAAAGAAAGATTTTACCATACATAATTTATTTGCTACCGTACAATGTAAAATGTACAATTACTTCTTCAGACAATTTACATGTTCCTAGACAAAATTAAGAAAGTAGAACAGCTTTGGTCTCCCATTGCAGAATAAACATATGTTTGTCTGGCATAAGTGACGTAGGAAAGACAGCAAAAAAATTTGTAGACAAAATACATTAAAGGCTACATAACACTTTATCATGAAGTTTGCACTCATCAGTACCATAGAACTTCAGTTATCATTTATGTATGATAAGACAGGTATCCAAATAATCTTGAATCAATGCAGGGTATGACAAATCCTACAACCTGGCAATCCTGTTCAGTTGTCAAAAAAGAAAACAGGATCACAAGCTGATGGTATTTTGTGCCAATATAATTGGTTTCTATTAGGCAAGTCAACTGCTATGGAATCATTAACTTTTGCGTTTTGGGCCAAATGGATACTTTATGTTTTGTGGGTATACAAATTTGTAGATTTTCAGTAATAATGTAACTGGAAATTTTATTTGTTTCTTGGATTTTACATAAAAAATAGTCAGCTATGAACAATAATGATATTACAGTAAATGTTTACATTGCTTAAAAGTTTTTTTAATTTGTATGAAAACTAATCATTTTTTTACCAAACCATTTTTGCACAGAAAGCCAAGATAATTCTGCATGTTATCTCTTTATGGTAAACATTTGATATAATCACTGTAAAATCATTATTATTTGTAGGGAACTATTTTTTTCATTGACACTGCAGTTGTGTAAATCAACAACAATAAATTTGATTGGCCAAACTAATTCCTATTCATTTCACCTTCAAACGTTGAAATATATGAATTTAAATCATAAAATAACTGTTTTGGACCAACCAACAATATTTTATGATTGTCTGCAAAATTAAATGGTTCTACAGTCATTTGAAACATCTTGATGAGACGCTTGATTTTTTGAATGTGTGACATAATGTTTTTGTTTGCATATTTACACATTTTTTACACAGCTTTTGTCTAAATGACTTATCAATATAATGGCACAAAACTTTTGTTTACCGTATATGGGGTATTGAACTGGCTATTTACCTAAAGCCGTTACTTGAACATCAGTTTTTCTTCTAAATGAGGCACTGGATGTTTCGTTTATATGGCATATCAACCAAAGACACTTGATTTTTGTCTATATGGCATATTGAACTATTTACCTGTAGGCTGTACTGAAAAACTGTAAGCTGATCTAGATTTGGCACACAATTCAGGAACAGGAATCAGAGTAAACAGTTCTAAATGTGATTAATGATTTTTGTCTATAACTAGATGGTGCATTGAACTATTTACCTGTAGGCTGTACTGGAACATCAGTGTACGCTGTTCTAGATGAGGCACTTGATTTTTGCCTGTATGGCGTATTGAACTGTCTATTTTTGCAACAACAGCACACTATAACGACAGCTGTCAAGATGACAACAACAATCACCGCCACAATAATACCCACTATGACACTGATACTGACAATGTAGGCATCTATACCATCTGCAAATGCATCAGCTAATAAAACAAAATAATGTCAGCATTTTATGACACATTCAAATAAATTTAAGATAGACCCATGCAAGGAGGCTACAGGCAAAGTTTAATAATGATCCATCAAGCAGTTCATGAGAAGTTGTTTTTCTATCTTTAGCTCTGTTGACACCTAAAGGGACCAAGGGTAACCTTTTAACAAAAGTCAGAGAGATTCATACAAATATGCTACAGACCAAATTAGGTGAAGATCAATCAAGTAGTACATGAGGAGTCATTTTAAATGTTTTTTTTATTTTTTATTTTAAGGTCTGGCAGAATATAAAAGGGATAAAGCAAAACCATGTGAATACACTTGTCCTTGCTAGGATGCTATAAACCAAAGCTGGTGTAATGCTGACCAGTAGATTAATAAAGGAAGATGTTAAAAATGATGAAACAGGAAGCAGGACAACAAATGCTGGATACCAGACTGTCCATCTTCACTAATTGCTGGCCCCAAACTCAGCTCAGGTGAACTAAAACACAACATTACTACAGTTCTACAAGACTCTAACAAGTCTTAGATCAGTTATCAAATAAACTTACTTTGACTATATTCTCTAAGCATCATCACAAAGTCATACCCTTCATGAGACAGCTCTTGTTTTTTCATCAGCACTGTTAGGTATTTACCATCACTACACACCATGTCAGGAACACCTCCTGTATGACAGGTATAGGTTCCCTGAAATAATCATTATAAATATTTTTGATTGGAGGGAAAGACACTATACATTTTCTACAAGTGTTTTATCCAATTTTACAAAAACAGTCAAGTTATCTTTTTCTAGGACAGACTTTTTCTGAAAGCTGCAGTAATATTATGAAAGCATTACTATACTCCTTTATAAATATGTTACAATGAAACCTAAAATGTCAAAATTTTACATAGTGATATGTTTACACTTCAAAAGAGATAATTTATGTTATTTGTAACTTTGTTTTAATGCATGTTATTGCAAAGTTCTTCATCAAATTCTTAAGTTTTTCTCTGGGCAAGAAATGTGTAGGTTAAAGGCACTGACCTCCAGATCCTATGACAACCAAAAACAAGATGAAATTTTTTAGACATCAGAAAATTATTGCTATATTTCAAAAGAAAGCCTAAATTGAAATGTTAGTCACTGACAGATTATAAGTAATGGAAACACATAAGTAACAGAGTAAAATACCATATCTTCAGTATTCTCAAAACAAAGAAAAAATGAAATATTGGAAATGTTCCTTTTTGTAAAAACCTCTCTGTAAACAGACTTAAATATCACACAGAGGGCTGACTGTATGAAACATTATCAATTATGTTTGATAAAAACATGAATTTTTTTTTTCAATTTTACCATAGCATTCCCAGAGGCTGATTTCTCTGAATACACCGATAATTTCACATCACATTTTCTTATATGGAAACTTGTAAAACTCAGGCAAAGACGGTCATTCTTTAGTGACTTAAATGTCATTTCACATGTTAATGTATCGTATGCATCACCCCCTTGAGCCATGATTTTGTAACTTTCATCATCAACCTCCATTGGTCCTCCATGAAAACAGTCCCCATACCGGTCCATATACACTGTGAAAAAAATAGATACTTAAATAAGATTTAATGCTACTTAAAATAATAGCTTTACAAAATACGTTATTTAAACTTTATGGAATTTCACAGTTTTTCATACATTAGCTTCAGAAACATGATTGTTACTCCACTGTATATGAAGATGGCTTTACTGACATTCATTGGTGGGCCAGCACCCTGGCAAAACCACTGACCTGCAGTAAAAGCCAGCAAAATGGCTTCCTCACACAAAGACTTCTACATTCCAAGCCAGGTTTAGAACTATATAACATTGGTTAGGGGCAAGTGATTTGAAGTCAGCGACCTTAACCACCTGGCCACAGAGGTCCTTACTGATATAAGAATGGTAAATGTGTGTAGTAATACAGCTTTCTTTTTGTTATGGCAATCATGGTCCAAAACTCATTGCAAAGAAATTCAATTGTTGAACTGAGATAGTCTACAAAAAGAAAGATACACTTGTTTTCTTCTAAAAATTTTGATTATTTTGGAGATGCCGAATCTATATCTTGATTTCATGTTTTAGAGTCCTGTGTCATTAACAAGTATTATCCCACGAAATGTTCATTGATTTCACACCAAAATCAACATATTCTTCACAATTAATTTACAATTTCCCCATGTTGGAAGGTGGAGGATTACAGATACTTTGTCTTTTATCAAATTATCACATAGAACATTTATCTAACCTGCATTCTCACATACCAGAGGTCTACCATTGTTCCCTAATGTAACCTCTGGCACATTTCGCTGATATTTGTAGTTTGGTTACACTACAGGTAAAACGCATCTGCAAATCAGCGAAGTTTCGTGACTGCGAACTAATTAAAATTGGCTATGAAATGCATGACGTCCTTTCCAATACTGACGCTGAATTATGAAGAGTATTATTATTTCTTCAAGTAAATTTCTAAACATCCAATTACAGGAATAAATCTTTATTAACTGCAGTCATGTAATATCGTCTTTACTAATTTTTAGCAAGTACTTTACGTAGATGTTTGGCTGAAATCACTCCCGGTAGTAATTAAGAGGGCGCATGCTCACAAAATAAATGGAAGAAATAAATCGGAGGTTCATCTTGGGATTTTGATGAGCCTCTGATGGATGTGAATGCTAACCTGAGGATCACACAGACATCATGTAGATACAAAATCGGATTTAAATCCAACAAAATACTCTTTTTTGTTGGGTTTAATGTCAGATCTTCTCAACAAAACACTACACAAATTGAAATCAACTGACTAAAACAGGTAATATATTTATCATTTGTGAATACAAAACCTTTAGAAAAAAGAAAAGAAAAGAAGAAACTTAAATTGAAACAAGAGCTCGTAGAACACAAAATGCCCCCCTTGATGCATTCATTAATTGCACAAGGAACAGAAATTATTTGGTCACTGTACACAAAAATTCTACTGTTCTGGGTCAATGTGACCTTGACCTTTGACCTACTGACCTCAAAATCAGTAGGGGGTCATCCGCTGGTCATGATTGACCTCCCTATCAACTTTCACGATCATAGGCCCAAGCATTCTCAAGATATTGTCTGGAAATGGTTTAACTGTTCTGGGTCACTGTGACCTTGACCTCTGGTTTCAAAATCAATAGGGTCATCTGCTGGTCATGACCAACCTCCCTATCAATTTTCATGATCCTAGGCCCAAGTGTATTTGAGTTATCGGCTGGAAACTGTTTCACTGTTCTGGGTCACTGTGACCTTGACCTTTGACCTACTGACCTTAAAATCTATAGGAGTCATCTGCTGGTCATGATAAAGCTCCCTATTACCTTTCACGATCCTAGGCCAAAGCATTCTCAAGTTATCGTCAAGTAACTCTTTAACTGTTCCGGGTCACTGTGATCTTGACCTTTGAACTACTGACCTCAAAATCTATAGGAGTCATCTGCTGGTCATGATAAAGCTCCCTATCAACTTTCGTGATCCTAGGCCCAAGCATTCTTGAGTTATCATCCGGAAATCATTCAACTGTTCCGGGTCACTGTGACCTTGACCTTTTACCTACTGACCTCAAAATCATTAGGGGTCATCTGCTGCTCATAACTAATAACTTTAATGATCCTCGGCCTAAGCATTCTTGAGTTATCATCCGGAAACCGTTTAACTGTTCCGGATCACTGTGACCTTGACCTTTGACCTACTGATCTCAAAATCAATAGGGGTCATCTGCTGGTCATGACTAACCTCCCTATAAACTTTCACAATCCTAGGACCAAGCATTCTTGATAAATCATACGGAAACGGATTGGTCTACAGACCGACAGACCGACAGACATTTGCAAAACAATATACCCCTCCTTCTTCGAATGGGGGCATAATAAAAAGGTATAATGCATTACATGCAGACTAAGGATAATTATACTCACAATATCTATATAAATATTCATCGTTGGATAGGTAAGGCAGAACAAACTAAACAATGGTAACACAAACCAAACACTGTAAATACAACAGAAAAATAAGAGGACCATGATGGTCCTGAATCGCTCACCTTTCCCCAAATGACCCAGTTTTGAACTGAGTATGACTATTATTTGACAAAGTGACCTAGTTTTTGAGCTCATGTGACCTAGAACTTGACCTAGATATCATCGAGGTGAACATTCTGACCAATTTTCATGAAAATCCATTCAAAAGTATGGCCTCTAGAGAGGTCACAAGGATTTTCTATTTTTAGACCTACTGACCTAGGTTTTGACCGCAGTTGACCCAGTTTCGAACTTGACCTAGGTATCATCAAGATGAACACTCACACCAACTTTCATACAGATCCCATGAAAAATATGGCCTCTAGAGAGGTCACAAGGGTTTTTTGTTGTTTGACCTACTGACCTAGTTTTTGTCGGCATGTGACCAAGTTTCAAACTTGACCTAGATATCATCAAGGTGAACATTCTGACTAATTTTCATGAAGATCCATTCAAAAGTATGGCCTCTAGAAAGGTCACAAGCTTATTCTATTTTTAGACCTACTGACCTAGTTTTTGACCGCAGTTGACCCAGTTTCGAATCTGACCTAGATATCATCAAGATGAACATTCTGACCAATTTTCATGAACATCTTGTGAAAAATATAGCCTCTAGAGAGGTCACAATGTTTTTCTATTTTTAAACCTACTGACCTAGATTTTGAGGGCACGTGACCCAGTTTCGAATTTGACCTAGATATCATCAAGATTAACATTCAGACCAACTTTCATACAGATCCCATGAAAAATATGGCCTCTAGAGAGGTCACAAGGTTTTTCTATTATCTTACCTACTGACCTAGTTTTTGAAGGCACATGAATAAGTTTCGAACCTGACCTAGATATCATCAAGTTGAATATTTTGACCAATTTTCATGAAGATCCATTAAAAAATATAGCCTCCAGAGAGGTCACAAAGTTTTTTTATTATTTGACCTACTGACCTAGTTTTTGATGGTACGTGACCCAGTTTCGAACTTGACCTAGATATCATCAAGTTGAACATTCTGACCAACTTTCATGAAGATCCATTGAAAAATATAGCCTCTAGAGAGGTCACAAGGTTTTTCTATTTTTAGACCTACTGACCTATTTTTTGTCGGCACGTGACCAAGTTTCAAACCTGACCTAGATATCATCAAGTTTAACATTCTGACCAACTTTCATAAAGATCCCATGAAAAATGTGACCTCTAGAGTGGTCACAAGCAAAAGTTTACGGACGCATGCACGGACGGACGACGGACGCCACGCGATCACAAAAGCTCACCTTGTCACTTTGTGACAGGTGAGCTAATAAATCCTAATGCAAAACTACAACAAAAGTGCAAAACTAAAATACTGTCAAAACACTGTTGTTTGTGGAAGACAAATTACTGTAGATTCTCTCACTGTGTAAATTTACAAAATCAAAATTCTGGTGAAAGCATAAAATTCCAATTCTTTCTAACACATAAAATGTACAGTAGAATCTATGTATTTATATCCCCACAAAACTGACATTTTGTATGAATTAACCACAAAATTCTATGCCTATGGAATTAAATGATTTTACAGTATTTGGAATACTAGCTCCTATATCTACTGTATCTATATTTTGTAATGACAATTTCAGTTACCTTTAAGCAAGATTCTATACTTTTTTTTGAAATGCACGTCAATTCTTACATAATTTTGGATAATTATATAACACTAGGTGTTACTTGAAACCTGAAGTGAGTCATTTTTTGGGGCAGGTGTACCCACTACCAGAGTTATAAATATAATTCTGAAATGCATACAATCCTTAATCTTAAACAACATCAAACAAACATTCATACGCTTTGGAAAATAGTTCCATTTGGGAACTTCCCTGATAAACTATCAATGACTGAGCAGTCAAGCTAGTGCTTTTATCACAGTGTGCAATCAAGCTGACCAGTTAGAATGTAGCCTATGGTCACATCACTTACTGCATTCCAGCCAACCATTGAAATTAGTTAAGTCCCGATTTATATGAGGTAACACAAAGCCTAAATACAATTTATACCCCCATATGCATGGAAAGAAAAATGTTGTGGCCATGACATTTGTTCCTCAAGTGTAACTTTAATGTTGGACCAAAAGGTTGTACACTCTGCAAGTCATCTTGATGAGGTTAAGAATTTGTGCAGTTTGAAACTAGAAAATAGAGCAAGACAGAACAAAACATTTCATTTTGTGCTGGCATGGGCGCAATTAATGATTTATTTTATTTATTTTGTTGGGTTTAACGTCGCACCGACACAATTTTTAGGTCATATGGCGACTTTCCAGCTTTAATGGTGGAGGAAGACCCCAGGTGCCCCTCCGTGCACTATTTCATCACGAGCGGGCACCTGGGTAGAACCACCGACCTTCCGTAAGCCAGCTGGATGGCTTCCTCACGTGAAGAATTCTACGCCCCAAATGAGGTTTCGAACCCACATCGATGAGGGGCAAATGGTTTGAAGTCAACGACTCTAACCACTCGGCCACGGAGGCCCCGCGCAATTAATGAAAAATTCCTTTTGACGCCTTGTGCACACATCGACGAAATGTAATTATTCATTGTTATGTGCTGGCATGTGCATAAAGATTTCATTCTGGCATGTACCAGTACAAAATAAAATGCTTTGTCTCGCTTTGGTGCTTGGGCCAGGATGACACACTTTATTGTGTTGCATAGCAGTGCACACCCAAATGTGCCATTACAAAACATGTTATTTCATTTTAGAAATGCATCAAAGGGTTGAATTGAATTCTTTGTTTATGGTGAGCATGCCGAAACAAAATGAAATGTTCCAAACTGCTCTGCTCAATGTTTCATCTTGTCGTGTTGGTATGCCCACTAAAATAACACATAAAACTTTCAAAATTTAATTATGGCCTGTTGGTGCGCGCACGCCAGGATGACACAATGAAATGTGCTATAAAAGCTACTAGCATGCTAACACAACATAATGTATGTCTTAAATTCAACCACCATAACTATCAAACTTTTCCATGCACTACTGACACAAGAGTTATCAGCTTGGATCTGAGGTATGTAATATTCCCTCTAAATATATGGTTCGTCCTTACTACCAAACATTATAAAACTGCTATTGGTACTTCAAAAGAAATGCAACTGGCAAAGAAATGATTAGCTATCATCTTGGACATCATATACCTGTCTCATGAAACTGTGAAATCATTTTCATGGGCTTTGAAATTTTGTGGTTTCAGCAAAAATGACTTCTTCACGGGGATATGAATTTGATGATTTTAAATACTAAAGATACAATGAATCATTTATTAGTTTTTATGCTTTTTTGCTAGAATAGTGTTTGTGCGTGTTCATTTCTTGTTATAACATCTTCAGAACTCTGCAGATGTTATAACATGAAAAAACATGCGTAATCCCTACAATATTAATGAATTCACATTAGTTCAAAAGTAACATGATACAGGCATGAAAGGAGCAAATATCATTGAATTATCTGTGACATTTCAAAAAGGTATGAGTACAATGTCTAGGAAAAAGGGAAAAAACTAGAGGTGCTTTTGAGAAAAACGCATGACTCCCACAACTGCCTAATCATCTGAATAGTAAGTCTGTCTTTGTATACTGTTTGTGGCCTATTGGTATTCACATGCTGGAGTAACCAGTCTACAATGCTGTGTCGGTAGTGGTAACTGATCTACAATGCTGTGTCGGTAGTGGTAACTGGTCTACAATGCTGTGTCGGTAGTGGTAACTGGTCTACAATGCTGTGTCGGTAGTGGTAACTGGTCTACAATGCTGTGTCGGTAGTGGTAACTGGTCTACAATGCTGTGTCGGTAGTGGTAACTGGTCTACAATGCTGTGTCGGTAGTGGTAACTGGTCTACAATGCTGTGTCGGTAGAGGTAACCGTTCTACAATGCTGTGTCGGTAGTGGTAACTGGTCTACAATGCTGCACTGGTCTACAATGCTGTGTCGGTAGTGGTAACTGGTCTACAATGCTGCACTGGTCTACAATGCTGTGTCGGTAGTGGTAACTGGTCTACAATGCTGCACTGGTCTACAATGCTGTGTCGGTAGTGGTAACTGGTCTACAATGCTGCACTGGTCTACAATGCTGTGTCGGTAGTGGAGTGGAGTAACCGGTCTAGTACAATGCTGCACCGATAGTTGTTGGTAATTATGTTCAAGGGCCATAATTCCAAAGTGTCTTGGCCGATTTGGCTAGTTATCGAACTTGGCCGAGGTCTTATGGTCAAACACATTTTGTTCTAGTTTGGTGAAGATCAGATGAGAAATGTTCGACTTAGAGTATGGACAAGCTTTGTGACAGACAGACACACAGATAGGAGTAAATCAATACGTCTCCCACACCACTGTGTGGTGGGAGACATAATTCCATAATCAGTAAAGTTACAGTTCTTACTCATTGTATACAGTCTTACTGTGTTGACAATGAATACAGTTTTCTTTACTGTACTGAACTCATGCCCCTGACATAATGTTTTTGAGAAATGGAGTTTAAGTAATAAGAAAAGCTCGAGTTATAGATCTCGGGTACTTATGATGACCATACACAATGAAACTTTGTTTTCTTGAACTCAGATAATTTGTATATCACACTTCACTCAAACTCATTGCTGACAAAACATCTATATAATGTATATTTTTCGATGACTCAAACTACCGATAACTTGAACAAATTTTGCTTGTCCCGTGGGGTGTTGAGGAACAAAGTTTAAATGTATACCAAAAATAATCAGATAATCTTTGACCCTCAAAGGTAATGCTACAGACAAGGAAGTGGGAGAATCAGATTTATCGGCAACTGTTTGCTATGTTGATATTTGAAGTCATAATGACATAAATTTAAGTTATCTATAGCAACTTTCTGACATTTCTGGTTACCCCTCCAGGCATAATTTCAGACAAAGATAGGCACTCTGGTAGAATCACCAGCCTTTAGTAAGCCAACTGGATATCTTCCTCCCAGAAATTAAAGTAATGGACCTACATTGGTGAGAAGCAAGCAAATTAAATAAGCAACTTATTTTACCACTCAACCATAGAGACCCCAAAGATGGACAAAGCTGCAACTACGTGCAACCCCGAAAGCTCCAGGGACCTGTGAAATGTTTTTCAGGTAGTCCAAACAAAAACAAAAATAAACAAGCAACTTCTACAACAAAAATCTGATTCCATCAATTTCACCTGTTTCTGACCATGACTTCTCCAAGCATATAAACAGGATCACAATAATTGCACTTGTAGACCTGTCCACTCCCCATCCTATCACCATGGTGATCACATTCAGGTCAAGGTCACTCTTCAATCAAGGTCAAACTTTGGTCAATTTCTATATTCGAAGTTTTTATATCAACATTTGTACTTCAAATCCAATCTTCTCAGGTAAAAATCTGTTCTCTTAATTTCTGAAAAACAAATAAAGTATTCTGAAACATGTTTCCAACATATGTTTATCAGTGTTATATAACAGAACTACTTTTTTCACTGATTTATAACATGTTGCAAACCCATTAAATCTCCAGGTAAATAAGCAACAGAAGTATAATAGAGCTTTTGTGATACCTTGCCTATAATGCAGCAGGAGGAAATCTCCAGAAAATCAGTGCAAAAACATCCTGTTTTTGGGCTGGACATATTTTCTAACTGAAAACCTCATCAAGATTAAAATTAAATAGTGGGATTTTTTGTGTTTGTTTCATTGCAAGATACATATATATTTTCAATTTTCGATTTTGTGGGCATGAAATTGCAGAGGTTTGACCAAAATGGCTTAGAAGCTTGTGTGGTTTTAAACTGCAGAGATTTGACCAAAATGGCTTAGAAGTTTGTTTGGTTTTAAACTTTGAAAATATATTAATTCAAGCAAAGCAGAGATATACTCCTTGTTTCATATTCCAATGAAAATTTCAGAACTGCATTAATTTATGCTGGATCTGATAGCAGTAGTATCTGAATCTTATATCAGAATCACTGTGAGCACATTTTTTCCTATTAACTATGACCATTGCTTCAATTCAAACTTTGATAAAAAAAATACTTAAAGATCTGTGTGTGAGCAAGTCTATTTGAAAGTATATTAGGATTAAATTAATTTTTTCCCTAGTAATCATGCTATTAATGCACACATTTCAACATAAAGCTCCACGGCTTCATTCACTTTGAAGATTGCTTGGCAGGGTTCACAAGAAGAAAAAAAAACAATCCTGTAATTAATGAGAATTTTATTGATTTGTTATGATTAAACTTGAACTTTGTGGATAGACTCCACCCTGAAATTTAGTACTCCCCTCCCCCCCATCCCCCCTCTGCAAATATTAATGAGCTTTTGGATGGAAAGGTAACATACTGTTCAGTTCAAAACTGAAGCTGTCTCTGTGAATCAAGGGACTGGATTCTCAGGTTTTAAAAAATATCTCTTATATGAGTCACGCACACGCAAGCTTGATCTGCATTAAATTCCATCTTTTCGTGCAAATTTGAGAAACTTCTTAAATGGGCGTTTTGGAAAATACAAGGGCAGATTTCTGATTTAGAGTTTTTAGACCCTGAAGGAATTCAACCTGGTCCAGCTCGCTCGTTAAAAATACAAGAGATCTAAAAGAGGCCAGGCTGCCACCTCAAGACAGATAAATTATGTATACCAATCTGTAGAAACCTTATACTTACAGTTAGTAATGTTCAATATGGTTGTTTTCCACACATAAATAAACTGGTTTTGAACTTCACATCTCGAGGGCTCAGAGCGAAACTAGTCTATCTGCTTCTATTTCTATATACACTTAGACTAGTTTCGCTCTGAGCCCTCGATCTAAACTGTATTAAAAATCTGTCCACTGTACAAGCTCTCTATTTTCCACCTATTTAACAACACTAACAATGTCAGGTAAATAACCTAAGTGACTGGGTAGTGCCTATAATTATGATAAATTCCACTTCCAACAACAGCAGAAAAGTAAACACCAGCACCTAACTCACTGTCTCTAGATAGAAACCTCACCTGTTCACTATTATACGTCCAATAATTGTAAATATATTCTCTGTATATTTATCCAGATAATATTCCTTTTCTGCCACAATGCTTTTTATTACATTATTAAAACCATAACTTTTCAGGAATCCTGGTATTCTGTAAGAACCTAATATCTGGTGCCTACAGAAGTTCCATGATTTCCAATAATTGCTTTAATATAATAATTCATGTACAATACTGTCTGTTTATCTGCAGGTCTCCATTGGGAATGTGATCAATGCTACTTATGATTTCCAATACACTAGTGACATCAGTACCGCCAACCTACTGTTATCCAATACACAAGACATTCCCACTGCCGCCATATTATCATGTTATGGATTTTTCCGGCAATGTCTTGTAACAGGATACACTATTATATTGGTTCAGAGGGAAATAACAGTTAATGCAGACAATAGGAGCTGTTACTTGGCACAAAATGTATTCATTAAGAGAAATTAATTAGCAACCAGATAAGTACAATATCAATTTCATTTAGCCTACTGGTATTCAAAGTTTATGTACTGCAGAAACTAGTACATGTCATAGAATAACACTTTCATCAGTATCTTTTATAAACAAAAACCCTGTTACCACATAATTATTTAGCAAAACATTAATCAAACTCTATCTCTGATATAAACTTTTTAAAATTCCCCTTTTGCAAAAGTTAACACAGAATAAATTAGTCTAGCCTAAATATTTTCCTGATGCTTATTTCATAAACAGTCCCTTTAATAAGAGTCCCATTTGGGTATTTATCAAAGGTAGAAGTGTGTGTGGGGGGGGGATATTTCTAAAAATTTGCTATACCCAAATATGAAGTCATAATTTAATATTTAAGAAATAATTTATAGCAAAACAGTGCTTTATCACTATTTATATATGATGGGCGGTTATATGTCATGCGTAATAGTTTCACGAGGGCTCGTAAAACAACCCAAAACAACCCACTCATGTTCAAAACAGATTTCGATGGTAAACAGACTTACGGTAGGTATTTCCTGGCAATATGCATAATTTAAGTTTATGATGTCATAATAGAGCTAGTACAGATGCGAGGTCACTTATAAGAGCTAAAATTTTAGACAAGCTTTTTCCTTAAGGGAAAAAGAGGAATATCTATCCCTGGCATGTGATCTGACAAATGTTTACTTTCATTGCTTTAAGGTAGTCAAGAAGTGGTCAGTTACTTACCAAGAACAAGTCAGTTTTGGTATAGAATACGGGAACTCTGGGTTGGTTCAGTAAATGACTGACATAACATAACTGAAATACTGTTGAAAAAATAACATTAAACACAATAAACAAACAAATTGAAAAAACAAAATCTCATGGCAACAGTAATGAGGAAATATGTTCATTTTTCTTGGAAAACAAAAACAAAATACTTGCAAAGTTCCCTTATCTACATAGTTTAAAACACTTGACAGAATATCAATAGTTCGGAAACAGCTGTTCCAATAAAACAGCACTAGAACAATGGCCTTGATAGGGCTTGTACAAACATTTTATATTTTCAACCCAGGTCTCAGAGAATATAACAAAAATTATGACTTGTT
This sequence comes from Mercenaria mercenaria, assembly GCF_021730395.1. Classification (NCBI taxonomy): domain Eukaryota; kingdom Metazoa; phylum Mollusca; class Bivalvia; order Venerida; family Veneridae; genus Mercenaria; species Mercenaria mercenaria. Next base: position 66,846,150 of record NC_069373.1, read on the forward strand.
AGGGTGAAAAAAAATGCAGAAATTTGAGATATTGTATAAAATCTGGAACTGGTTTTAATAAAAAGGTGCAATAGAGAATGTTATCACTATATTTATGAATATAAATGATGCAGGTAAGACTGTACACTTACTTGACCTCTACTTATTGATTAATGGTGGTGTACTGTTCAATAATGAGAAATGATTTTATCTAATAGAACATGTGTGGTCACTCATTAGACCCAACTGCCCACTCAAAGATAAGATCTTCTCTCAGTGCAATATATGTACTGAAACCATTCCAGAGGCAAGGATTTACCAAGAAATAAACTGTAAAACCTGCAGACCTTAGTGAAATGTAAACATCAGCATTACCCACTCTCTCATGGCAACAAAATTAGTTAAAATTTGCATTTCTTAAATGGAATAATATCAAGTGAAGATTAGAATTTCAACATCTTCTGAATAAAGTTTAAGAAATATAACTATATCATGATATATTAAAATCTTACAGTACAGTGCAAACTCTGTATCTCAAACTTGCCTATCTCAAAATTCCAGCTTTCTAAGTCCCATCCGAACTGCTTCTCAATGTGTTGTGTGATTGGTTACTGGAAAGTAAATTTAAAGTCTGGTCACTCATGTATATTCATCCGAACTTGTTAATTCCAAATTAAAGGTAAAATAAAATATGAAAGTTATAACAAAATAAAAGCATTTTAAATGTACAGGTACTCTCAAAATGTACGTAAAATGAATATGCCATGTTTATATTGCGCAATAAACACCTGCACCCATGTGCACCAAGTATTAATTGTTTTTAAGTTAAATTTTGGCAATCTAGAAATAAAACAGACAGTCCCTTCGAATTTGAGATACCGAAATTCAACTGTATAACCTCTTTTAATGACACCTCCAGTGAGTAAATACCTCTCTATAAAGGCAGATATTTTTTCCTATTAAATAAAATATTAACCCCTTATCATGCCTGGCACAATTGATTCTGCCTTTGCGACCAATGCAGATCATGATCAGCCTGCACATCCATGCAGTCTGATCAAGATCTGCACTGTTCGCCATTCAGTCAGTATCTTTTTGGTAAGCAACCCTTTTAACAGTTAGTGGTACTATCCTGATTGGACAAGTTCATTACAGAAATTTCGCAAGGTAAGGGTTAAACACATTATCCCTTGGTGTTTACTAAAGAGAGGTTGCACTGTATTCTAACTACACTGAAAGGGTTTCCAGGTAAGTTCCAAAGAAATTCATGCTTATCATGAAAAGAAACTATTCTGCCTCTCTTAATCATATATCAAACACATCTTCACTATGTTTTCAAAGAAAATGTGTGTTTGCTGTATCTCTAAATCTCTCTCACTAACATCATCAAATGAAAAATATTCAAGCACTTATGTAGAATTGTTCAATTTTGTTGGCACAAGATTTTTCGTTTCAGTCAAAAATTCTTTTTTTTGTGTTGAAGTAAGAATTTGAACTGAAATTAAAGACATAACATAAATAGGAAATATCTTTATTTGTTAGAATTTTTAAGATTTGACAAACAAATCCAACAAAAATAAGACCCTCGCAAATATCACTGAGTCCTCAGTATTTAGAGGTACTTCCATAAAGAAGGAAATATTCTAGTTTTGGCATGAGGCAGAATCCCAGTACATGTATATGTAATTAAACTATGCAAATAATTTCTGCTTCACATAATTCATCATTATTCTAAGAAATCTAAACCAGATGGTATTTGTTATTTGATATAAAAGGTGTTCCATGGAATCATCAGGGTGTTACATATTACATAATGAAACAATCTAGAAGGTCTGTAGCATTTTCCATTTCAATTAGTGGTCTATATTTAGTATTTATACTTTCCACTTGAATGATAAAATGATATATTGCATAGAAAACCAGTTTTTGATTATTTTAAACAGTCTTTATTCAATTTTCACTCCATATTTACTTCATAACCTGTTTTATATTGACTCCTTATATAAATCAATAGGTCAATAGTTTCTACTTCTGACCTGTCTACAGTTAAACATTAAATATTGCCTGGCTCAAAATCCGAAGAAGAACAAAAACATTTTTTTCTGATGTCATGTAATAAAACATTTATTACTCACCCTGGTCAATAGTTGAAACTGTTTACATTTATTCCTTCACACCTAGGGCAACAATTTTGACTATTAACCAGCAAGCCATTCAGTAAATATATAATTCTATCCATTATTTCCAAGCAAAATTGTGTACTTAGTACCTTTGTATGAAACTCATACTTTTAAATAATGGCACAAAAATTTATAGGGTTAACAGATTTCATTTTAAAGTTCAAATTGTCCAATACAAAAAGATCAAATCATTGATCAGAAGTGTAAATCAGAACCAGAACTCAATCAAAAAGAAGAAGAAATCTTTTACTCACATTTAAAAAGCAATAAATATTTCCAGCAAAAAATCTTCAGTAAATGATCCAGAACTGTTATATAAGATAGGACTGATAATGTGGAGCCTGTACAGAATATTCTATACAGATATTAATCAGGTGCCAGATTGTACCTGGAGTAGCAGTACTGGAGTTGTTATCACATTTCACACCTGATACACATAATGATGAGGTCTTTAAATTATCATACAGTTCTGAGGATTGTTTCTGATACTCACCTCCTCTCAAGTTTCCAGCTATCTGTCAGTTCATATTCTGTGGGGTGTTCAAAAAGTCATGATACTAGATATAGTACAGTTGCTCAACAATATGTCGAATAATCTTCTGTTTACAAGGCTTTTTAAATAATAATAATAATAATTCATAGTTTGTGATAAAGATGATTATCAGCACATGTACAATGTAAAACTAATGTGTTAAATAAAGTATAACATTTAATACTTAGATCTGTGACATAACTTGCATTGAATTTCCCATGCCCAATGTGATTTACTTAATTGGTTTTGGATCAATAAAAATGAGCCGTGCCATGGGAAAACCAACATAGTGGGTTTGCGACCAGCATGGATCCAGACCAGCCTGCGCATCCGCGCAGTCTGGTCAGGCTCCATGCTGTTCGCTAACAGTTTCTCCAATTCCAATAGGCTTTAAAAGCGAACAGCATGGAGCCTGACCAGACTGTGCGGATGCGCAGGCTGGTCTGGATCCATGCTGGTCGCATACCCACTATGTTGGTTTTCTCATGGCACGGCTCAAATGAGCTTTTTAACAATCTTCATTGACCTGAATTATCAGAATGTAATAATGTATGTTAATTACACTCAAAACTTCGTTTAAATGGGTCAACAGTGTTGTTGTACTTATAGAATAGCCTGGCCCGGTTTATAAGTTGGTCAGCCCTAAGGATATGTATTGTAGTTTGACATCCAAATATTTTTATAAAATGTTCTTCCCCTTCAATTTTGAACCATCTATGTTTACAAACACGTCTGTTTATTGTATGAGTAGGACCTGTCCAATATGACCTCTCCGAAACAAAAAAGATGAACTAAGTAAACAAGATTAAAATTTTGCTGATTTCTATCTTTGTATGGAACTCATACTTTTTGGCACAAAAATTTATAGGGTTCACAGATTTCATTTTAAAGTTCAAATTGTTCAATACAAAAAGATCAAATCATTGATCAGAAGTTTAAATCATTAAGTGATGAAACTGTGTAAATTATGACCATGGAAGAAACAAAAATGAAACTTTTAGATGATTATTATCAAACTTCTTGCAATTGTGTCATTATGAAAAATGGTTTAGGAGACAGAAGAAAGAAGAAATGGTTTCCCATATGTTGTCATGGGTCTCTTACATTTAAGCCAAAATGGGAAAACAAGAGGGCCATTTAGGCCCTGTATCGCTCACCTGACCTACTGACCTAAAGATCATCAAGATTAACATTCTGACCAAGTTTCATTAAGATATGGTCATAAATGTGGTCTCTAAAGTGTTAACTAGCTTTTCCTTTGATCTGACCCTGTGACCTAGTTTTTGACCCCACATGACCCAGATTCGAACTTGACCTAAAAATCATCAAGATTAGCATTCTGACTAAGTTTCATGAAGATACAGTCATAAATGTGGCCTCTAGAGTGTTAACAAGTTTTTCCTTTTATTTGACCCAGTGAGCTAGTTTTTGAACCCAACTGACCTAGATTTGAACTTGACCTATAGATCATCAAGATCAACATTCTGACCAAGTTTCATATAGATATGGTCATAAATGTGGCCTCTACAGTGTTAACTAGCTTTTCCTTTGATTTGATCTGGTTACCTAGTTTTTGATCCTACATGACCCAGATTCAAACTGGACCTTGAGACTATCAAGATTAACATTCTGACCAAGATTCATGAAGATACAGTCATAAATGTGGCCTCTAAAATTTTAACAAGCTTTTCCTTTGATTTTACCTGGAGACTTAGTTTTTGACCCCAGATGACCCAATATCTAAATCATCCAAGATTTTGTTGAAGGCAACATTCTGACCAAGTTTCATTAAGATCACACCAAAATTGTGACCTCTGGAGTGTTAACAAGCTTTTCCGTCAATCTGACCTAGTCTTTGACCCTAGATGACCCAGTAGCAAACTTGTCCAAGATTTTATTGAGGGTGATACCCTGACCAAGTTTCATTAAGATTGGGCCAAAATTGTGACCTCTAGAGTGTTAACAAGCTTTTCCTTTGATTTGACCTGGTGACCTAGTTTTTGACCCTAGATGACCCAATATGAAACTCGTCCAAGATTTTATTGAGAGTAACATTCTGACCAAGTTTCATTAAGATTTGGCCAAAATTGTGACCTCTATAGAATGTTAACAAGCTTTTCCTTTGATTTGAACTGATGACCTAGTTTTTTACCCCAGATGACCTAATATCAAACTCATCCAAGATTTTATTGAGAGTCACATTCTGACCAAGTTTTAATAAGGTTGGGCCAAAATTGTGACCTCTGGAGTGTTAACAAGCTTTTCCTTTAATTTGTCCTGGTGACCCTAGTTTTTGACCCTAGATGACCCAATATAGAACTCGTCCAAGATTTTATTGAGGGTAACATTCTGACCAAGTTTCATTAAGATTTGGCCAAAACTGTGACCTCTAGAGTATTAACAGTCAAAATGTTGACGACAGACGGACGACGGACACTGAGGGCGATCACAAAAGCTCACCTTTGAGCACTTCATACTCAGGTGAGCTAAAAAATCCGCCACATGTAGTGTTAGAGTGTTAGAGTTTGATTACAATGCATCAATGAATAGTTTACAGTTTGGATCCAGGATAGCAACTTACTTCACATGCATAGATGAAAGATAAGTATCAAGGTAAAACGGTAAAACCGAAGTTACCTCCCTTTCATTGATTCTTTTTATTTGAATGGGGTAAAATCTACAGAAACCTTACCAGTGTTCCTTGATTCTGTACCAATATAAACCTGTTCTCTGCATTGAAGTAACTACCAACTTCCTCACATGAATCAGAGGTGGAGGACAAATGATTTCAGACACAATGTCTTTTATCAAATCATCATGGAGAAAGTACATCTCGCCCTGGTATCGCACTCGGACCACCCGATCTGTAGACCTGCACTCTCCTTATTGAGCTAAGTGACTGGGCACTTTCTTGAAGAAGACTGGCATCCAAACTGCAAAAGTGATTAAACAAACAAATAACAAAGTATAGAACTCATATTGTCAACATAATTATGCATATCTTCTTTATAATAATGGTATTACAGATCTGTTTCATTATATTACTGTCATAATGGTAGCTCTATTTTTTTTCACTGACCCCTTTGTCGGATAAATAACGCTCTTACTAAAGGGTATTACTAACACTGCAAAAAAAACGTGCATTTGGTCTGTGTATTCCTTTTGGTCTATGCACTCCTTTGGATTATCACTAAGATGTCCCGTCACAATGATATTAACATGCATACTGAAGAACATGCATACTGAAGGAGCTCGATTGGTTACCAGTAAAATACAGGGTATAATACAATGTTCTGACTCACACATGTGAAGTCCAACTCCTATATTAGGGATAGAATACAAGTGTAAAAACCAATCACATAACACCTTTTCATTGGTTGTGCTAAAGACTAAAACCTCTGATATGCGGTATTGACAGCTTTTCATTCACCATCCCCAAGCTCTAGAACTCTCTTTCCATCAGGATTAGGAAAGCTGACACACTGGTTGCTTTTTAAAGTCTGTTAAAACACATTTCTTTGTACTACATTTCGCAAACTCACTGATACATCAATTCAAACGAAAGCATAGAACAGTAGTTTATTCTAAAATTCATTAAATTTATATGAATATGTGTACATGTCAGCCTTGTTTGGCAAAATATCTATATTTTTATTTTCATGTTTTGTTAAACTAATTAACAGGTAGTTCTTTTTGTTTCTTTTGAATTTGGTATGTATTCTATAAAGCGCGTTTGAATGTGAAAAGAGTGTTATATTAATGTGGTATAGTAATAATGATAATAACAATAATAGCAAGAGCTGTCACTGGAGTGTTAATGACACCAAGGTGGATGAAAATATTGGACAATAGCTTAAGTCTGTGTCAAATGTATTATTTTGTAATAACAGAGGTAGAAATAAAGTGTATCAAAACATATTAAACAGACATTCTAAGTAAATGGGAAAATAATGAAACAAGAGGGCCATGATGGCCCTATATCGCTCACCTGTTATCATTGCACTTAAGGACAAGTCTTCAAGGTCAAAAGATCATAATAGAAATCAATCAAAAGAATTATGAGAAAATATAGTTGAAATTTTCTTTAAGTAACTTTAAAAACAAGATTTGAAAACTTTTTGTAGAGGTCCACTAGGCAATGCTACATGTCAAATATCTAAGCTCTTCTGGTTTATTTTTAGAAAATTTTGAAGATTTTTCTATGTACAATCAAGTAACCCCATGGGGCAGGGTCAATTTGACCCCAGGGGTCATGATTTGAATAAACTTTGTAAAAGTCTAATAGGCAATGCTACATGTCAAATATCTAAGATCTAGGCCTTCTGGTTTATTTTTAGAATTTTTTTTTAAGATTTTCCTATGTAAAATCAAGTGACCCCTAGGGCGGAGTCAATTTTGACCCCGGGGGACAAGGTTTGAACAAATTTTGTAGAGGTCCACTAGGCAATGCTACATGTCAAATATCTAGTCTCTACGCCTTCTAGTTTATTTTTAGAAAATTTTTGAAGATTTTCCTATGTAAAATCAAGTGACCTCTGGGGCGGGGTCAATTTTGACCCAGGGGGTCATGATATGAACAAATTTTGTAGAGGTCCACTAGGTAATGCTACATGTGAAATATCTAAGCTCTAGGCCTTCTGGTTTGTTTTTAGAAAACTTTTGAAGATTTTCCGTTGTAAAGTCAAGTGACCCCTAGGGCGGGGTCAATTTTGACCCCCGGGTCATAATTTGAACAACTTTAGTAGAGGTCAACTAGGCAATGCTACATGTCAAATATCTAAGCTCTAGGGCTTCTGGTTTTTGAGAAGAAGATTTTTTAAATATTTTCTTATGTAAAATCAAGTGACCCCTGGGGCGGGGTCAATTTTGACCCCGGGGGCCATGATTTGAACAAATTTTGTAGAGGTCCACTAGGCAATGCTACATGTGAAATATCTAAGCTTTAGGCCTTCTGGTTTATTTTTAGAAATTTTTTGAAGATTTTCCTATGTAAAATCAAGTGCCCCCTGGGGCAGAGTCAATTTTGACCCCGGGGTCATGATTTGAACAATTTTAGTAGAGGTCCACTAGGCAATGCTACATGTCAAATATCTAAGCTCTAAGGCTTCTGGTTTTTGAGAAGAAGATTTTTTAAGATTTTCTTATGTAAAATCAAGTGACCCCTGGGGCGGGGTCAATTTTGACCCCGGGGTCATGATTTGAACAAACTTGGTAGAGGTCCACTAGGCAATGCTTCACACCAAATATCTAAGCTCTAGGTCTTCTGGTTTTTGAGAAGAAGATTTTTAAAGTTTTTCCTTTCGGTTGCCATGGCAACCAGTGTTCTGCATAGAATTCAATTCTTTGAACAATTTTGAAAGGGGGCCATCCAAGGAACATCCCTGTGAAGTTTCATCAAAATTGGCCTGTTGGTTTAGGAGGAGATGTTGTTTAAAGGAAAGTGTGGACGGACGACGGACGGACGGACAGACGGACGGACGGACGGACGGACGGACGGACGCCGGACGGTGAGCGATCACAATACCTCACCCTGAGCACAAAGTGCTCAGGTGAGCTAAAAACTAGTTGTGCCAGAATTATCAACCTTGCGTCATATGATGAGGATGATAATGTGGAAGAATTATTTTAAGTTTGAATCAAATTCATGAGGTAATAACAAAGATATATAGTGGAAGTGCACCAACATTAACTGAAATTCTAAGCAAACAAGGGCAAAATTCATGAAATATTGGTGCCAGAAATATGGCCCCTGTGTCATATGATGTGGGTGACGATGTTGTACATTGAACTATTTTAAGTTTGAATCATATCTGTTTGGTAATGACAGATAAAGAGAGAAAGTGCATCAAAACTTTAACTTGAAATTTTAAGTATGAAGGAGGATAATTTAGAAGATATTGGTGGCAGGGTTATGGCCCTTGTGTCAAATGATGTTCGGGTGATATGGAACAATTAGTTTAGTTTGAATCAAGTCTGTTTGGTTATAACAGATATGGAGTGAATATGGAGTGAAAGTGCATCACAACTTTAAAAAAAATGTAAAAAGGGGCATAATTCATGAAATATTGGTGCCAGAGTTATGGCCCTTGTGTAAAATGATGTGGAACAATTCTTTAAGGATAACATGGTGTAATAACCATATTTCGTATCTTGTAACTGGATGGTAATATTTGAATGAAATTTGGTCACTTTAAAGACATTCAAAATTAAAAACGTTTCACCGAGAGATTTTTCAAATTTTATCATTTTGTGCGGAGATAATTGGTATTGAAGTTAACATTGATGCCTGTGGGAAATATATAATTTCTTTGATTATGAGAATCTGAGCTTGAGTTTCGAGAAAATTTTGCGGTAGAAAGCTGCATTATATGACTCTGATACAAATATCAAAAAGAAATCTAAACTTCCCCGTAGGGAAAAGGAGAAAATTATTTTTTTCTAGTTTTCAGGGGAGATAACTCATGAAAAACCAAAATTATCAGGGGAGGTAATCTAGAGGTTTTTTTGAGAACTTCTGTCACTATATAACTTGTCAATATGCACCTTATTTCATAGTATGAATGCATCAAAATTAACCTAAAACCAGGTGTTTTTGTCACAAAAACTGGTCTTCCTCCTATATATACCTTTAGCTCTGGCGGCCATTTTGTAGAGAAGAGTGGAACGTGTCAGCAGTTTGACCTGTGAAAGCCGGACAAGATTGTTCTATTTTTAGATCTGGCGGCCAATTTGTGCAGCGAAGCGGAATGTGTCGGTGATATGCACAACTGTGGTTGGTACTGATCACTCCTGAGAAGTTTCTTCGAAATCCAGCCAGACCTTGACCTGTGAAAGCCGGACAAGATTTTTCTATCTTTAGACCTGGCGGCCATTTTGTGCAGTGAAGTGTGCCGCCGATATGCACAACTAGGCTTGGTAGTTTGATCAGAATATGCAGCAGTCTGACCAGTGAAAGCCAGACAAGCCTAACGCGGACAGCCAGACGGCATAGATAAAAACAATATCTCTCCCCCACCTACAGGGGGCATAATTCATAAAAATTGGTGTCAGAGTTATGGACCTTGTGCCATAGGATGTAGAGGATGATGGATGACTTGTTTCCTTCAAATGGCCGGAGCACAAGTGTGGTGCATGGTGTCATTAACTGAAATATGCCAAGTTAATGTTAGATAATTTCTACAGTACTGGTACTGATGATAAACTCGAACAGATGATAAAGTCGACCACCTTCAAATTATTCAAGTGCAGTTTTATATAACTGAACATGCTGTCTAATAGCAACCACTTAAAATACCAACTGGTGTAAACAAAAACAAAATTGGTAAATATTCTGTTTAAATAAATGACTTACATTTGTCCGTTTAAAAAAATATTTATCCAAAAATACAGGGGAAGAGGATGTTTTTTGCGCATGCTCACTGTCAACACACGAAGGCCTGACATTGGGTCACATTCCATTACTTGATCGGGAATGAGCGTTGCTACATTTCTGAGAAAGTTTCAATATAATACTAATGAGATTTTTTTTTAAATGACAAAGTGGTCGAATTTATCATCAGTCAACGTTCGTACAGTCACCATTTTACATACCCCTTTCAGGGCCTCACTTCTTGTGAGTTTGCTTACTAAATATAAATTTAAATTACGTGAATTATTCAATAAGAGCTAATTTTTTTAAGCTTTATTTTGATACCAACCACTGATAACAATTTGCAGAAATAAAAAAGTTACAGGTAAAAAACCTCATTTTCTGTTCGAGTTTATCATCAGTACCAATACCATTAAAAACTTTTTCTATCATCAAATTTTTTTTATCAACTTTTATATTTTCTGATTTTAAATCTTCTCAAACAAGTAACATAACTTGACCCCTTTTCAAAATTTCAACTCACTAAGTTTCATTTTTTGAGTGGGTGTTGGGTTACTCGAGTTGCCCTCGTCCATCCGTCTACTACATTTGAATTTATGTACAGTCTCAAATTAAATCTTTTGGGTATTGTTTAATCATATTCTAATTCATTTGAATTAAAATTGTACTTATTTTTTTGATTTTATGAACGTTTACACGAATAGGCAAATGGCGCATTTGAAACAAAGGGCAAAAACTCAGATTGTCAGAGTCGATTTGTGCGTCACGTGCTCGTTTTTCGCTTCACAAGAATTACAATTCGACTACGTTTTCATGCCCCCACCATATTTTTTTTTTTTTTTTTTTGAGTGGCGGGCGAGGGGACTTAGTGTCCTTTGAATACACATCTAGTTTAAATAAGTGATGCCATACACACTCATGTTTAGAATCGAAAATTAAAATAGATTTATTTTGTCAATGACAAAAGAACTTAGGCCTACTGTATACTCTCCCAGTAAATATTCTTGGCACCCACAACCTTTCTTAATTTATATAGACTCAAGGTTTATTCTGCAAATTCGGCATTATACACGCCATTAACAAATGTAGAAAGAACATGGCATATAATTAACAAACAGTACAATACATGTATAAATAAATAAAAGTGTATGCATTTAAGCAAACGTACAAATTACAAAAGTATGTAGGAAACATCCAAACAAACAAAACATATATGACAATTTTCGTGAAATTATGTGGTTTTATTTTTAAGTGCATTGACTCTATATTGCGTGGCTTCTCATACCCAACTTTTTTCTTCTTAGGCGTCTTATCAAGCTATCCACAGCGGGGTGCGAGAACAGCCGCCGCATAGACTTTCGGATATCAGACAGACCTCTGATTTACATTGAAATATAGAAGGATTGAATTTTGTTTTGACCATTCTTATTTCCTGCTTTGATATTTAAATTTATCACTGTTCCTACCATAAAATTCATTTTCTTATCTTTCCACTGGTGTATTTTTTATTAATGTAACACTATTTCTTCTTGCTTCCAATTTCATTTGAAATCAACCATAGTATTTCCCTATGTAACCTATATAAAATGCAAGCAAACCACGTCTTTCGCTAACTTTAAAGGACATTTAATACGGTTTCTCCTCTGAAACAAATTTTATCACTGTTATGACGTGAAAGTATAACAAACAAAGAGAATGATGATATAAAAATATTTAAAGTAATTCAATAGCATCTTGCTTCCATTTGCATTTAAAAACGGCTAAAATTGCATTTTAGCCACTCTGCCCAAAATGTCAGAGTTTATCTTCTGTTAGCTGATAACAGTCTCTGCCTTGCTTGAAATATTCCCTAATAGAGGCAAAGATGTTATATTTATCGTAGCTGGAAAACAATTGTATAGCTTAAGTTTTTTGACTGATTGTTTAAAAATAAAAGATAAAATATTGCCTTTATCACATTTTGCGTTACATATCGTTTATTTTATGTAATATATATAATTTTATTGTGTCAAATATTACTGTGTATTGCGATCAATGTCAAAGCCACGTGTCATTGTTGCGGTCAAAAATGTAAATTGTCGCAACCACGTGTCATTAAAATATTCGGGGTCTTAGAATGTAACAGATTGTTACATGTGAAATGTCAATAATCACCGTTTATAGTTTTGTAAATTTAACATCCGCGCTACACTGTGACTGACAGAATATATCGGTTGCATTTTTGTAAAAGAGAAATAAATGAGATATTAGTGCCTGCGAAATAAAAATAGTATAACTTTTGAGATTCAGTTTAGAAAATATAAAAAAAAAATCAGAATTCTTATCGGCTTTTACAGAGTTTTCGCTTCCAGAGTTATTCATCAGAATCGGATATATGCATAACAGAATAAATTACAGCTATATGAACATAAGACTGTATTATTTTTATTGTTATTACTAGTATAATATTATGTATTACAAGACTGCTATATGATATAATTGACTGATAGATAAATTTAGCACTACTGGAAGTATATAAAATATGCTACTGACACACAGATTCGAGTTCTTAATTTCATTATCAGGTTTACGGAGCTTACAGTTGAACAAATAATTGTCTAAACTATTCTAAGTTTAAATGTGAACGATGGACTGATATGATATATCTTTTAACTTGATATCTTTTAACTTAAAATGGATTTAGTATTACAGTAATATTGCTTTTAAAATAAAATAGCATATAGCAGGTTGGCTTTTTGCTTAGTATTTACACATATAAGCGTGTAATGTGTTTCTGATTAATAGCAAAGTGTTATGTATAGTAGCTGTCAGCATGATCATACCATAAAACTTCTGTAAACACAGCAGGTATCAGCGCCTGTATAAGGGTCAGTTATAAAAAGAAAAACTTTATGATGAAAAGAAATGAAAGAAAATTAACTAGATTTTTAAATAAATCATCATATTTCTATACTAAAAATCAATCCTATAACGTTGACTTTTTCGGAAATTTTTATGAATACTTTTGATCACAGAAATGCGAATTTACATAACTGCATGCAGTGTGCGCTATCCGTACTAATATACAACCAGATGTTCTGTTGCGCAACATATTATACTTAATTAACTAAGCAAATGCAAATGAGATAGTGGTCAGATAAACCTAAAAATTTAGTACTTTAATTGTTTGACTGGTGTCTTAAATTGTCATTTCTTTTTGTACTGTTACATATTGTAAATACATGTGTTTTTATTGCTGCAAGTAAAACTTTCCACACTGTCAGACTGCCTTAGTCCATTTCATAGCTTGTACTCAAAAATGAACTTTCATTTAATAACCAGGTATCTCCGCATCGAAAGAAAGCCTAGAAGCAATATGTTATTTTAACACTTAATGTTACAAATCGAGTTTTAAAAGCTGTTGATGAATCAAAATTATCTTATCTTGATATCTATAATTCAATTAAAATTTCATTCACATATCACTCCTGAAAATGATTTTTATGATTTTAATTTATTTGACTATATTTACATCATAGCTATGTTTTAATGAGGTTGGTTATTGATTCTGTTCATATTTGAAGTGATCATGAAAATATTTTATCCAATAAAATTCTTGCATTAAATATACGGACTCCCATTTCGTCCTTCCTATTCGTTTATGGATGATAATGACAACACTGTTTATTGGTGAGCATTCTCGCATACCAGAGCTCTACCATGGTTCTCCGGTACCATGCCGAACATCTGATGAATCAGAATGATTGGTGATAAGATACGTTATGTTACCTTACGGGTAGATAAGGGGAGAAACTCGCATATCTAATTTGTCTTATCAACGGTAAATACAGGGTATTGTCCCTTGATGAAAGAAGACTTTAGTTTGACATGTTTAATAAACTTAGATATCTTAACAAGCAACTTAGCATTTTTTGAAGACATTAAATTATTAAATCTCTGATTAGTGGGCCATTGTGTATTACCAAGGTGCTTCTTTCTAATATCTGTATATTTACTACAACAAAGAATGAAATGATATTCTGACTCCATAATATTTTGGTTACGTATCTTACATAGTTTTGCTACTTCTGTCTATATTATTATATCTACGTTTTGTCTCAATTTCCAGCTGATGTGAACTTGATCTTATGCAAGTAAACTTTTTCGTAAATCAGTATTTTTTAATTTCACAATATCATCCTCAAAACAGAATGACGTTTTATATTTACAGTAACTTTCCAATTTAGGCATAGCATTTATAGATGCACTCCACTCTTGAATGAATCGATCATATATAATCTGTTTTTCAACAACGGGGAATAGTTCAAGTTATTATTATCATATAAATGGGAACCAAAAATTTGTTGGTGGTAATGTACAAATGGTTTCAATTGTTCTTGAAATAGGGTGGCTCAAAGTGTTTTGCAAAGTGTCTTTAAATAGAATTTACCTTTACCTGAAAGGTGGGCAATCACATTTAAACAACATTTTATGACATTTTTCGTTGTTGTTTTTTGTATATTCTGTTAGAGATTTATTTAATGGACAAAAACCCACCCTCACACAGAGAAAGGTCCCTATTAAAAATGTATGCTTCATTATTTTTCTGAACTTGTATAATTGCTCCCTTTAACATAAAAGTACAAATGTATTTACAAAGTAGTTTTACATTTGCATAAAATTTGATAAATATTGGGATATCTAAATAATCTAGAGCGAAAGGCAAGTTTTCTTCTTCTTTTTCTTAGCGTTCACTAACTACACCGTCACCCCTGATCCAGCGAGAAAGGATGCCGTCTTCTTTAGGTCCTCCATCTTGCCGTGCACTTTGATTCTCATTGGGGTGCTGTATGGCCACACACTTTTCCTTTGGTTCTCCAGACGTGGATATCTCTGCAGAATGTGCCCAGCAGTTTGTTGTTCCAGGCCACAGGGGCACAGCGGAGAAGGAGACAGTTTAAACTCTGTGCATATGTGGGCATTTAACCTGTTATGCCCTGTGCGAAGACTTGTTCACATCTGTCTAGTAGGTGGTAGCAGGAAGGTCTAATACAGTTGTTCCAGGTGGTAGTCATCCATGATTAGCCTTGGCTTTGTCAGTGCTTTGATCATTGTCACCTTCTCCTCATAGTAATGGTATTTTGTGGCTGGTTCTCTGTAGCTCCAAATTTGGCTAATCTGTCTGCATTCTCATTTCCATGCACAATATAATATGCAGGTATCCCTTGTAGGGACACAACTCTTGTTTTGCATAGCCTGAAAAGTGCCATGGAGATGGATGTTTGTTTGGAATTTTCCAGTGCTCGGAGAACTGACAAAGCATCCGTGGAGATAACTACGTTGGGGCAGCTCTCTGGAGATTCCTCAATGAGTTTAATAGCCTGTTAGATGATCTCAACCTTTGTTCTATACTTGGTATAGTGCCTCCGGTTGGGATACCATTTGTCTCTGATTTTCCCAAGGTGTGCAGTATGAAGATTACAGCTCCTCCGTCTTTTACTGTAGCTGAGGCTGAGCCGTCTATGTACACATGTGGCCATGTCTCTGACGGGTATGTGTCTTGGATCATGGCCTGTGTAAAGGATAGCTTGACTGTATCATCTGAAGTACTAAGGGGAAGACCAGGAACGGTGGTATGTATAGTTAGATCGGATTGGTCATGTTTCCATGGTTCTTGTAGATCTTGAACAGTGAAAGGAGTACCGGTAGTGGGTTGCCCAAGATGCTCTGCAAAGGTTTTGTTCAGCTTCCTGGCTTCGTCAGAAAGCTGCCTCTTTTTAGACGATTTTTGTAAGCCCTCCGAGTTTGGCTTTCACGGGATGGTCTGGCAGGTACTAGTATTTGCTGGTTTGCACCAGGGTTTTGGACTCTCTTCTCTTGGTAAGTGGAAGGATAGCAGTAACGTCTTCCATGGCCTTAATGGGTGTTGATTTCACTGCTCCGGTGATGATTCTGACAGCCTGAGTTTGCATTTTGTATAACCTCTGCTGATCTGTCTTGGCCCCTGTCACCAAAGCTGAAGAGCCATACTCTTTTCGTGTGCTCCCCAGTTTGTGCCATCAAGTTTCCGTAAGATGGGAAGCTTTTTTCGTGCCTTGCTTCTTCCATGTTAGGCGCCTGTCAAACTTTACTCCTAGATATGTTGCTCCCCCCCCCCCCCCCATTTCTGCAAGTATAGAGTCACAAATCCTCATATTGGAAGCAGCTGTCTGCTTTTGTGACAGTGAAAATAGGTTTGTGCAAGACTTCTCAGTGTTGACCTTAACACACCATTGTTCTACCCAGGCTGTAAGCCTGTCTGTGGCTTCTTGTATCCTGTACTTGGCAGTTGTTGCATATTCCTCTAAGCACCAAAGCACCAAATCATCCGGGTAGAGAGCAGCTTTGACTCCTCTTGGAAGTTCAGCCACCAGCTCGTTGATGAAGAGAAGAAAGAGAGTAGGAAAGAGTTCTCCTCCTTGGGGAACTCCATGTCTCTGTAGAAACTTCTGACTAAAGGTTCCATCAAGGTTAACTCTAGCCCTTCGGTTGAAGGGGTAGGACTTTATCCATCTGTATATGCTGCCTCCAACACCATTTCTCTGTAGTTTCACCAGAAGACCATCCACCCATACCTTGTCAAATGCTCTTTGAAGGTCTACCCATGATATTAGAGTAATCCTTTTTGTCTGGAAAACGCAAGTTTTAAACAGTGTGTAGCTTCCGAGTTCATTCATTTCTAATATATCCTGGTTATGCAAACAAGATAGGTAAAGGGAGGTAATATATTTTTACAAACTTGTATTTCTAATGAATTTTGGCTAAATATAAACTTTGACAAATATAATACAATATAGAAAAGGCATATCCGGCAGATTTCAGTCTGACAACATCTGTCAAGCTACCAAAACTTAGATAAAATATGAAGCGGAAGGCCACTGCTGCTGCTGCTGCAATTAAGCTTGTGGAGCCCGTGGAATCTAAGGAACATGTGAAGCTCGCCACCCCAGACCCAGTGAACTCAGGTTCAGACCAGAAAGGGCTTGTGTCTATCGAAGTGAGAAGTTCGCGATGCCTGCTCAACACCTCGCCCAGTGGCTCAGTGAGTTCTACCAGAAGAGCCATCGGCGGTACGCAGACAAGCCGTATAAGGACAAGCACATGGGTACCATAGCTATGCAACTGGATGAACCTTGTGAATATAATTTTTCTTTGCATTGCATTATATATTGTCATATTTTAGAAAACTTTTTTTTGCATTCATCTGTTTCATAAAATATCTTGCTCTAACGACTGCATTTTAATATTCCCCTAATTCTATTCACAGCGTACAAGATCAGATAAACCTTAGCATCCCACAACACGTTCGTGTGTCTGTGGTTTGATAGCCATCACGTACAGATGTTCTCCTGTCAAGTTCCGGCTGCTTGCGCTTCTCCTCCTTGCATTTATACCCTCACTTTGGGCTAATCATACGTTTAACAGACAAACAACGTAAGTCTTTCATACAGCTGTCTTGCAAAATCTTGCGTGTTGGGTGGCCGCAAGAAAGTTTTGCGAATTCTTACGAATGCCTTGCGGCAGTTTTGCATGTTTCCACGGCAGCTGTACGGCCGTCTTGCGGTAGCCATGGAAATGCCTTGCTTTCTTTTTCCTATGTTCGAGCCGCGCCCTGTGAGACAGCCGTACAAGCATCGTACTGCTTCCTTGCAGTGTCTACGACCAGTATGGACCTGTCTGGACATTCTGCGAATTTGTCTACGGCACCCTGAGCCTGCGAAATCGTACGAAGAAAAAATCGCACTGCTGATGTGAACAGGGCTAAAGTTACACATCAAAGACAAATAGTTGCATTAAGACAAGTGAGTCAATATGGCAAGATATATGATATAAAAACCGAATCCCTGAAATCTGGTCAGACATTAATTAAACGTTCGATATTACCCATTGATATCTTGTTCATATTTCTGGGCAAATGAATGTTAAGGTACTCTTTCATGCGTTCACATAAAACATACAATATGCAGCAACATTGTAAGCCCAATTATTACGGTTAAAACATGGTGTATGGGTAACTTTTGGTATAGTATACAACAATATGAAAAGGAAGTGCAAATGAATAGAACATTATTACTAAATATCGAATTTAACTGTCTTGTGTCAAAGTGATGCAATGGTCTAACCTAAGTCAAAATCCCGGGAAAATGCAGTTTAGGTAAGTAAAAAGTCCAAAACGGTAACTAACGGAATTAGACACACCGTGATGCGTTGCAGTAATTTTGGTCGATTATTTTATATGCCTGCGATGACAATTCACCGATTACGAGGACATGGTTGTTGTTTGATAGTGTCATACCAAAACGGTAACTAACGGAATTAGACACACCGTAATGCGTTGCAACTGTATCCACCGGCCCTGCGTTGGGGTAATATTTGGTCGATTATTTTATATGCCTGCGATGACATTTTACCGATTACGAAGACATGGTTGTTGTTTGATAGTGACATACTTACGCTATAATGCAAACGTGATCAGGGACCGTTTTGTACAATATATAATAATTTCAATCGAAATTCTTTAGAAAACTAATCAAACCATATATACAGCAGAACGGTATTTACATTTTTGGCAAGGAATTGCACGTAACTAGTGTTTGTGACTGAAATAGTACATTTGTGGGCTCCTGTCTCTCTTGTTGTTTTCAGCTAAACGTGAAAAAATAAGGTAAAACTCATTTGAAAACTTCCCAATTACATTCACCCGGCCATATTTATCCACGGTTCTGTGACGAATCCTCCACCATCGCGGCGTTGGAACCACCGCATCTGCGAAAGCTTTGGCCAGTGTGCTAGTGGCAAATGCATTAAGATACAACAACATAAGAGCAGAAAATTAGATAATAGGACTAAAAGCTACAACGCATAGCACATAACAGCACATAAGATACATAAAAGTTAAGGACAAATAATAATACATTAAAGTAGCGCATAAGCCATCTTAATATTAAAGCAACTGAAAATAAATAAAGAGAAAAAGACAGGGTACATTGCAAACCATGAAACAGCGCATATGATAACTTTCATAAGCAATTAAAATTGAATAAGAGTTTGAACAACAGATATTGCATTTCTGCAGTCACACTATGAGGAAGAATTGACCTCATGACCGATATTGCAGAAAATCGATATCAGGGGAGACAACAGCTATTTGGTATTGGTAACATATATTGGTAACAGGTGACCGGTATTGCGATGTCGATATCTTCTGCCTCCGGGTATTGTCACCTGGATGTTTATTTCAATATCAAGTGTAATAAAAGAGAAGGTTTTTCATAAGATAATTAAACAAGCTTGAATTAGGCGTTTTCCAGAGTTTGTCTCAATTCATCTTGTAGCGAGTTCCGCAGGACTGGAGCAGCTTATCTGGCACTGTTCTTGCCAAACTTTGTGGCCTTTACAGTTGGTATATGTAAAATATAAGTATACGGTATGTTTTCTTTTACATAAATGATCATTTTAAAATTACCGGGCTAAATTATTTAAGATTTTAAAAGTTTCTAAAGCCATGACTCTGGTTCTACGTATATGCAAAGATGGTTACTTAGCTTTGTCCAACAGATCTTAATATGTTCTTGTATAGTCTTCATATGAGCCGCATCATAGTGTATTTGCGACCAGCAGCATGGATTCAGACCAGCCTGCGCATCCGCGCAGTGTGGTCAGGATCCATGCTGTTCGCTAACGGTTTCTCTAATTGTAATAAGCTTTGAAAGCGAACAGAATGGATCCTGACCAGACTGTGTGCAGGCTGGTCTGGATCCATGCTGGTCGCAAATGCACTATGTTGATTTTCTCATGGTGCGGCTCATATATTAAACGCAACGCATTTTCCTGATTTTTTTTTCTATTTTCATTGTGTTACTCTTCAATGGTAAAAAATGGCCCAATTCTGTAGTAATCATAGTAAAGTGTTAGCATCGGTATGTGGTAGTTTTTGTGCTTAGAGCAGAATTTGTGTAAATGCAAATTGTAATTGTATACAGTTTGTAGACTATTTCTTTTCAAAAATGTATTGCAGGATGCGCTCTGCACGGTCACATACTTGGATGCATTTCGCAAAACGATGTCGCTTCAGATTGAAACATAGGACTGGTTAGTAACTAAATCCATTTCTTTGTTTGATTGCTATATTTATATATCTTTCGCTATTTGAAAGTACTTGTGAATAGAAATTTTGCTCCACCAATGACTTCGTTACTCCAGATTCGCCTATTAATGAAATCTGTGAAATTTTGGAGACCTAGGCTACAGGCCCGATGGGTCGGATCATATAAGATAGTAAAATATAAACCAAAGATGGTGCCGCCACCGTGACATTTCCCTGCTACTACGCCCATGCATGCTGTAAAGGTTACAGGTGTTACGAATATATTTTTTTAATCTGACATTGGCAAGAACATTTTTTTTCAGTGCTTTTGGAGCAAACAATTTGACACCAGAATATTTTTCCTTTCACATGCTAAAATACACTGTGATTACAGGGAGACAACTCAAAAATATATAGTCAACTCCCCTGTAAGCTAGCAACTACAGACGCACTGGAGTTGTTCCAATATCCATTAATAGTGGGGGAAATGACATATCAGTTGAACAGTTTACTCTTTTGTTAAAGCGATCAGGTAAATGTCTATAATATCGATCAGACAAACAAAAATGGCGGAATTTATGAAGGACATTTTAACAAGTATTATTGATATTTAGACATATGCGGATATACAAGTGTAGAATGTTATGTAGTTTAGTCACGTATTATTTTGCATTTAAATGATTTAAATGAAATAGATCTACATAGCAAAGGCGGAAAATAGTTTAATCGGTGCTTTAAAAGAGAAAGGATTAAATCTAGCGACAAATATACATTGGATGATTTAAATAATATTGCATGAATGACTGCAACTTATTTACGAAATAAATGTCGACTTGTATGTATATAGATCTATCAACAGGGACATAGAAGTGCATAGCTGATCATATGCAACGTTCAATCAATACCTCAGGCACTGATCATTTAATCGATCTGTAATTATATATTGATAGTTGTAGTTGTAGTGCGTACATACAGGTACTTACACAAGCAGCTACATTGAAATCCAGCTAACAGTACTTGACATACATTCACCATTTAGAATAAGCTTGTGGACAATAAAGCATATGGTGATAAACCGGATTTAGATAGTCAATTGTGTCTGATCTTATAACGAAATAATAAACTACCGATCAATAACATTTAAATTTCTGAATAGTATATTTGCTTTCAAAATGTGATCCGGATGTGAACATTTATAGATATATATATTGGATTACCTCGACAGTAATCATAAGTTAGTTGACCATGGCGGATGCAGAGCCACTGTTCGCCCTTCTGGAGCTTATGCTCCGAACATTCACCGCCAATACAGAACCTAAGATAAAGCCAGGGGGCCATCCAGAGGATATTTTCTTAGATCTTGACGAGGAAGAAAAGGAGGAAATAGAATGCTCAATTTGGTAAGCATAATTTGATAATAATGCCGTATGTTATGTATCCAAACGGTGTGCCATGCTAATTGCCAAATATTTATCTCTAAATGCTTGGAATACTAACTGCTATATATCTACATGTACCATACATTCAAGAAATATAAGGAACTTACTGGGAATAAGGAAAAATTCGACAGCGATTTTTGCAATATTCAACATTTCTTCTTCTTGCACGTGCTGTATGGGATACACTGGCTGTGCTTGATGTATATTGAAAACGCCTTTCTCAAAACGGGATCATATTCAATTGAAAAATACATTATTCATACACTTTTGTCCGTTATTTGACGGAATATAGATAGTTTTTAGCTCGACTATTCGAAGAATAGTCTAGCTATTCTACTCACCCTGGCGTCGGCGTCGGCGTCACACCTTGGTTAAGTTTTTGCATGCAAGTACATACAGCCATCAAATAAAGGCATATAGCTTTGAAACTTATTTTTTCTTTTTCTAGGTCAATTACCAACCTCTCTGGGTCAAGTCCCATAACTCTGACATGTATTTTGAGCAAATTATGGCCCCTTTTGGACTTAGAAAATTTTGGTTAAAGTTTTACATGCAAGTTACTATCTCCAAAACTAATGCAGATATTGATTTGAAACTTCACATGTGTCTTCGGGGTTATAAAACTAGTTGATAGCAGCAAGTCCCATAACTCTGACATTCATTTTGGCCAAATTATGCCCCCTTTTGGACTTAGAAAATTCTGGTTAAAGTTTTGTGTGCAAGTACATACAGCTATTTCTAAAAGGCATATAAATTTGAAACTTATTTTTTCTTTTTCTAGATCAATTACCAACCTCACTGGATCAAGTCCCATAACTCTGACATGTTTTTTGAGCAAATTATGCCCCCTTTTAGACTTAGAAAATTTTGGTTAAAGTTTTACATGCAAGTTATTATCTCCAAAACTAATGCAGATATTGATTTGAAACTTCACATGTGTCTTCGGGGTTATAAAACTAGTTGATAGCAGCAAGTCCCATAACTCTGACCTTCATTTTGGCCAAATTATGTCCCCTTTTGGACATAGCAAATTCTGGTTAAAGTTTTGTGTGCAAGTACATACAGCTATTACTAAAAGGCATATAGATTTGGAACTTATTTTTTCTTTTTCTAGATCAATTACTAACCTCACTGGATCAAGTCCCATAACTCTGGCATGTATTTTGGGCAAATTATGCCCCCTTTTGGACTTCTGGAAAATTCTGGTTAAAGTTTTACATGCAAGTTTTTATCTCCAAAACTAATGCAGATATTGAATTGAAACTTCACATGTGCCTTCGGGGTTATAAAACTAGTTGATAGCAGCAAGTCCCATAACTGATATGCATTTTGGTCAAATTATTCCCTCTTTTGAACTTAAAACTCTTTTGATATTTAACCTTTTTGGGTAATATTTTCCTGCTTCTAGGACAATATTTCGAATAGTCGAGCTTGGCTGTCTTACGGACAGCTCTTGTTGAAAATAATGTTAACACACATCATGTTTAAATGGAGGTCTTTTTGGAAAACAACAATACATGTTCAATTGGGGAAGGGCGGAAGAGGGCGTGGTCCTGACCCATAGCGTCTGTGGCTTTGTATACATATCTAACACTAAAACAGGAAATTATGACAGTTATTATGTTCACTATAACATACTATAGAAAATTACATGTGTATTTATTTGATTGATAGAACTTTATTTATAAATAAGATGTACCGTGCGTATACGGTTCATATACCACGACTAATCCAAGAATAAGTAGACGGCTATTGCACTCAACTCTTCGTCGGTGTTGACGTCTGCGTCCTCGTCGGCGTTCCGATTTTTTAAAAATTTTGTATGTAACAGTGTGTAAGCTGGTTTCTCAGTAACCCTTGGAATGGATTGAATATTCTGGTGAATAAGCTTTTGGACTCTCAACCCGCGGACCCGGCGTGTGTTCGAGCCCCACTTGGGTCAGGATCACACCTGCTTTTATGACACCAGTACTTTTTCTAGGAAGCCGACTCGAAAATCGAGCTAAAATAAATTACTATTAACTAAACTTTAAAAGTTTAAGGGTGGGTCGGGATACCGGAAACAAACAATTTTTTTACGCCTTACTTGACTTCGTACTTAAATTCAAATTGAAATTTGATTAAATTTAATGAACTGACCAAAAACTAAAGTTACTGTTCAAACAAAATTTGGATTAGTGTTTGAACTTCAGTATATTTCAGTACTTAATCATATTAGACGTAATGCAGAGTATGTCCTTTCCATAAATTTAAGCTTTTAATCTTTTCTGAAGTATGTAATGCCACATGCATTCAGCTTTGCAAATTTCTAGTATGATGTAAAACATGATGTAAAATTACGGATTTAAGTGTAGTCTAAAATTAATCTCAATAGCCAGACATGAACGAAAAACCAAGCACTTTTACTATTAATTAAATATAACATAGATGAAAAAACACGCTTTACTATTGATAAACTTTTTTTTTATAAAATTTGATTTGGACAGAAACCCAAAAGCTTTACTATTTATAAACGTTTTTTTTTTTTTTTTTTTTTTTTTTTTTTTAAATTTGGCATGGATAAAAAACCCAAACGCTTTACTGTTAATTAGTATTTTTCTCAAAAAGAAAGCTTACTATTTATAATTATTTTTCTCGTATTTGACATGGACGGAAAAGTCCTAAAGACATTACTATTGATAAGCATTGTTTTTTTATTTTAGTTAGTTAATTTATTAGTAATAAACATTTTTCTAAAGTTTGACATGGACATGGACAGAAACCCAAACGCTTTACTATAAATACGCATTTTTCTCATATATGAGATGGACAAAATCCCCAAACGCTTTACCATTTTTAAATAGCATTTTTTAAAAATTTCTCACATTAAAGATCTGTATAAATACATGCTGCCTCGAGAGTAGAATCTGCTGAGCATTGTTTCTGTACCTATCGATTATAACGACTGCAACTCTTTTATAGACATTTCAAAATTACGCTGAGAACAAACAGTTGAAAGACGGTTTCTCGAACTCGCATGTCTCGAAACTTCAGATATGTCGAATGAAATTCTAGCCCCGTTCAAATATATATTTTTAATCAGTTTTGTCAAACTGGACATTCCGCGACATTGTTTACGCCTTGAGGTGTTGAAGCAAACTTTGTTTCATAAATAAAGTTTTGTTGTTTATATTTATGTGAGGTTACGACAAACTTTTTAACGAAAATCACCTGTAACAAGTATCAAGTCAAATTTCGATCATATTGAAGTACAATGCTCAGTGGTCTGCTATTCGTTAAAAAGTGTTTCAGCTGTAAAAAAGTCTATAGTTAAAATACAACTTACTATTTTTTTTCTTTTGTCTTTTTCAGTTACCAAATTCTGAAAGATGTCCGTCAATGCCAGAACAAACACAAGTTTTGTTATTCGTGTATTTTTGTTTGGTCTACCAGCGGAAACCCAGTAAACCACAGTAGGT
Organism: Mercenaria mercenaria; assembly: GCF_021730395.1. Lineage (NCBI taxonomy): Eukaryota > Metazoa > Mollusca > Bivalvia > Venerida > Veneridae > Mercenaria > Mercenaria mercenaria. The sequence goes on from NC_069373.1 coordinate 66,871,212, forward strand.
GCCCAGTCTGTAGAGTTGAAGGACTTTATGTTAGAAATAACGCGATAGACGAAACAATAAACGCTAAAACAGTTAAGTGCTCAATGAAATCATGCAGATGGAAAGGTCCGCTGGCAATTTTGTCATCGCACCAGCACACGACGTATACAGAAGACAAGCAAGTGTCATCATCTAATAATACAGCGGACGAGAAAACGGCGGAACTTCCGGCAGTTGGTAATAGTCCTGCACCACGGCCTTTGTCACATTCACGGAGCCGCTCACGAGCGAGTGTTTCGCAAAACTCACTGATTTCGTCATCCCAGTCGTCTGATATTTCAAGAACGAACGTGCAGAGACAACCGTTAGGTTCAAGTTCTCTGAATAACAGTAACAACGCACAAACGAGCAGCAGAACGAATGCGCGTTCCAACGGACAAACTACATCTCGTTCAAGAACGCGCAGCCGACATCGTCAAAATACGTCATCGCCTCAACGTCGGTCAAATATTACGGCAACAGGCCTTAATAGTCGTCTAACGTCACGCGCTAGAATACAGAATAATGGAACAATAGACAAAAGAACAGTAAACAATCAAGCAACAGCGCGCCAAGCAGTTCCTTCTTCAGACGAAAATCAAAATCCTGTAGTGGAGCAAGCGACAACAGAAGCGTTGCACGTTCCGCGTCCACCAACGACTCCGCGTCCATCAACGACACCGCGTCCTTCTACACAGACACCACGTCGTCTCCCTACCTTGCCTAACTTGATACCCTTAAGTAATAACAATAACACAGAGAGTCAAAACACGAATACGGACAATAACAATAATATCAGCGGGACAACGAATACAACTGCAGCCGACAATGCAGAGACTCCGCGCAGGTACCCTCTAGAAACATCCAGCATACGGAGACAATCTCAACCGCGTTCATTCGGAATGATTCGGGAACGTTTAAATGAAAGTCGCCAACGTTTGGATATGCTTATGAACGTATTTTCCACAGAACTTGACAGAGGACGCAACGATCTAACGTCATTCCAACAGGAACGCGAGCGCAGACGACAAGAGCAGTTAGCGGAAGTTCGCGACCTTGGCAGACGGCTTACTCAGGTTGCGACAGAATTACGAGGACTGTTATCTCAAAGACGCCAGATCAGGACTCAGATGGACCATCTTTTGGAATCAGCATCAGACGATCAAGATTAAATATAGCAACATCTGTGATAAATATAAACTTAGCAGTATTTTCGTGTACATAGTATACAGCGGTTTAAAATAAGCAAAGACTAAGATTTTATTAGTAAGTCCGCGACTTTCGTTATTATTCAAGGAAATGTCTGGAAAGAGCTTCTTAAGTCAGATTCATAAAATAAATGGTTGCATACATCTTTTAGTATAGCTATATGTGTTTGAATAAATGCGGCAATGATTGTCGACTTGTCACAGGGCAAATATAGGATATTTCTGTTTGCGTACGACCCACTTTTCTTGCAGACACGCAGTGTGGTGCTGCTATGTATGACTATACATTTACAAACTTGGAAAATGAGAGATAGATTATTGATTTCATCTAGAATCTCAGTCTTCGATCTGTGATATATATTGAAATCGACCAAAACCCAAGTGCATACGGTACTATAATACAAATTAACACACCATAGAGAAAAAGACACCGAACGAGCAAGTTATCACAAATATTTTGTCAATAAGCAATTTATTGCATCACAGACGTCAGGATAATTGAAATAGCTTACTAAAACGCCATGTTATAGTTATTACTTAATGATTCCGGATTTGTCATCTCACTTCTATAGAGTTGAGAGAACTTCCAGCCACTCACGTTGACACAAGACAGGGATTGGATAATCAGTGTTAATGATAACATAGATTGGATCTATATTTTCTGACTGCTCATCATATTCACAGATCTTTTGATAATTAAGTTTTTCCAATAGCAAGATTAGCCTTTAAAATGCCAAGTGCTAGCTTATCAAAACATAGTTTATTTCACTTTTACTTATCGATCTGCCTGTATTATATTTACTTTCTAGTTCATATTTTTGATCAATAACTGGATTTACGTGATAAGCGCCAACTCTGGTAAAACAAATTGGTTATAGATTATTTCTGGAGTATTGACAACTTGATTAATTTGCAGGCATAGTTTCTTTAATACAAGATAAAATACAAGTGCACGTGCAAATCATTGCGAAACTTTGTAGAAAGAAATATAATTCTCACTTGTTTACTCACAACCCATGTTGTCCAATGGTTACAGGAGAGTAAATTTAACAGGTCTTATAAGTCGATCAATACTTAACAGATATTACTAATGTCGATCAATACAATTGATTTTAGAAATGATATATAGCTGAACCATGTCTGAACATACCGAAACAAAATGATGAGGAATAATTTCACGAGGGCGTAGCCCGAGTGAATTATACACGCGCGTAAAACCCATTCGTATTGTTGAGATATGTTAAAACATGGTTCTGCTAAATATAATTTTAATTCTAATAAACAAGTAGGTTAAACACTATTTTATGGCGCATATATTGTGAATATAGTTGGTCGACGTGAGTTAAAATACGAAAAGTTACAAGTCGTGCGGCATAACTTAGGAGTGTGTAGACATCTAAAGAGTTCTTTTTTGAGCCTAAGAACCTATAGTATACAGTGTGTGTGAATTACGTGTAACGCCATTCCGTTATATCATTTCGATTCTGAAACGTATCTTTGTATAAAATATTAGATCAAAAATAGACGGCGTATGTTCTCCATGACGATTTTATAAAAGACATTGCGTCTGAAATCATTCTTCCTCCAACTCTGATCCATGTGGGGAAGTTGACACTTTCTTAATCCCAACATAATTTATTGTTATCAAAATATTTCAATGAACATGTAAGAATGAAAACAAGCAAGGCTTTCTTAATTGAATATTAGATATTAAACCACTTGGGCTAACGCGACAAACCACTCGAAAGCCTCGGCTATTTGTTAAATATTACATGCTGACTGGAAATATTTCTGTATAATCTGAATGCAAATACTATGTAGATCTTTGTAAGTTTTCGATTGCTGTTATTTTCTAGAAACACGCATGCATAATGCATTAGTATTTATAGCCGGTATATCACCCTGGTGTTATATGACATTTGATTCAGTCATATTTTATTGCTGTTTGAACACAAGATCATACACAGCACATATACATGGATAACAAACGCAAATGTGCTGGGCTAAAAGGTATTACAGCACCGGAATTCATTCCTTTCAAAGTGTGTAACATCAATGGCAAACGAAAAATCAAGTTTGAATTTTTCCAAGATCAGAAAGAAACCTAA